>NC_058132.1:1490039-1564510 GCF_016433145.1 Gracilinanus agilis
CAATAAATCATACCATCTCTGGGATGGGTAGGGAGGGATGGAGGAAGACAATTTGGATCCTGTAATTTCAGGACTCGTATGGTGAAAATTGTTATTATGTGTAATTGGAAAAATAAAATATATTTTAAAATAATAATAGAGTATCTGGGAAGAAGCATCAGGGTGGTGAATTTGAAGAGGGCTAGTCATGGTGAAAACTCGCCAATGAGAAAGCCTGGTGCCCACATGGAGTTGCCAGGGAGCATTATTATGTGGAAGAAGTATCATGATGGGAAGACAACTTAGTAAGAATAGTCCCAATTTGGAAGAAGCAAAGCACAGTGGAATGAATACATGAGGCCACCAGGAGGATGACACAGTGCATGAGGCACTGGGTTTTGAGTCAGGAAAACTTGAGTTCAAACACAGCCTCAGATGCATCATAGCTGTGTGGCCTTGGACAGGTCACTTCACCTCTGCCTGCCTCTGTTTCCTCATCTTGGAAGGTTGTCAAGGAAAAAATGAGATCATGTGTTCAGAATGCTTTGTAAACCTTTACTCTATTAGGAATAAAAATCAATCTTGGAGACTTTAGGCCAAATGGATAACTACTAATTAGTAAAGAGAAAGAGAGAAATCTGGTTTCTCACTTAAAGAAAGCTCAGGTTTCAGATTCCACTCCATTGAGTGCCAGAGATGGCTACATAGATGAGCTAGGCTGGAATGGCCCAGAGAACAGGCAAAAGAGAGAGAGCAAGGGAGAGAGCCAGGAGACCCGAGGAGCTTGGCACACTGGCTTTTCAGCCCTCCCTCTAAGCCCTTCTCTCCACACCTTCACTTGGCTAATGGCCTCCGTGTGTCCTATCTGCTGGCCCCCGAGCACACTGGCACACACGGGCTGTGACTGCTCGTGTGGTGAGCCATTTGGGAGTGGACTCCAATTTTTAATTCACACAAAGCACACTAGAAATGCTAGCTAGCCAATGAGTGGGGGAAAGAAGACTCAAAGAAGGAAGTGGTGTAGGATTGGTATGTGGGGTGGACTAAGTGATCAGAGTGTGGCGGAACTGAAGCCAGAAGAACAGCTGGTCTGTCTCCCTTACATAGGAGGAAACTGAGGTCTGGTTCCAGTTCTCCCACCTGGAGAGTGAAGTGGGCTCTGAGTCCAGGTCTCGCTGCCTCCCCCATCCAGCATTCTGCAGGCTGTGTCAGCAGGGAGGTAGAAGGCAGAAGCTCTCAGTACTGTATATCCATGTTTCTCTTCCAAGGAAAATGATTTGGGGACGAGAATGCATGCCACAAAGGGGACAAACCCGTAACTGATGCCCCAAATGGAAAATGGAATAGAGAGCAAGAGAGCACTGAGCTGTCTTTGGTGGTGGCACGTCTCCTGGCTCAGGTGAATTCAAGTCTTGGCATTTGACAGAGCTGCCAGCTGGGATGCCTGAGCCCATCACGGATGTCTGGAAACTCCTCAATCATTAGCAGAGGCATTATGGTGTTGGGAATGGACATACTTTTGTCCTGTTTTCCAGAACAGAAAAGGAATGGAGGCTTCAGGCTAAAGGCCAGCAATATCAGCTTTTGCTTTTGCACCAGTTCTCCACTTCTGACCCAAACTCTTCTATGTCCTTTCCCTCTGAGCTGAGGTCAGGATAGTAAGCCTAGCTTGACACATGAGGACAACCAAGAGGCAGGGTCACAACCCGCTCTCAGGCTCGGCTCCTGGCACTGGCTGCTTTTCATATTGTAGATGCTCCAGTTGAGCCCTGATGGTGTGGTTCCCATTAAAAACCAGCCAAGAGGACAGGAATCTTTAATGTAGTTATGTTAATAATTAGTGAGGAGTCTCTCTTCAATTGTCCATGTGTCTCCTTGGCTTGTCTCTTAGAGAATGATGTTTGGTGAGATACACACACACACACACACACACACACACACACACACACACACACGCAGCTACATGTGCCTGTACGTGCCCATAGCTGTTCATTCCTTAGATTTCTTAGCAATTCCTATGAGAAGTTTTGATCCCAAAGGTTTTTTTTTCCCATTCAACCACTTTCCTTCTTTTCCTCAGAGCATTGTTTGTGCTTATGTAGGAGTTTTTGAGGTTTGTCTCCTCTATCCTTGGCTTGCTTAAATATCTCTCTCCTGCCTCCTGCTATTGACAGGTCCATTATCTGCTTTTCATCTAATTGTTTGTACTGTTGTCTTTAATCATAAGATTAGGGGAACAGCTAGGTACCTCAGTGGATGGAAAGCCAGGCTTGGAGAGGTGAAGTCCTGGGTTCAAGTTTGACCCCAGACACCTCGTTGCAGGGTGATTCTGGCCAAGTGACTTCTCGCCCATTGCCTCGCCTTTCCTCCTCTTCTCACCTGGAACTAATGCACAGGGTTGATTGTGAGAGAGAAGGGAAGGGTTTCACAACAAATAATAATGGCGATACCAGGCTTATGTTTCTACTCCCACAGCTCTTCCTCTGAATGTGGGTAGCATCTTTACTATAAATCCCTCAGAATAGTCCTGGGTCATTGCATTGCTGCTAGTACAGGCTGCTCGATTTTACCACAGTGTATTGGTCTCTGTGTACAATGTTCTTCTGGCTCTGCTCCTTTCGCTCTGCATCTGTTCCCGGCGGTCTTTCCAGTTCATGTGGGAAGTATTTCCACTTTAGCCATGTTGCAAAAGAAAACACAGAAAGAACCAAAGGCAAATAAAGTATGCATGCGTGTGCCTGTGTGTTTGCCTCAGGCTGTATTCAGAGTTCATGAGTTCTCTCTTGGGAGGTCAATGGCAGTTTTACTCACAAGTTCTTTGGAATTTTCTTGGATCCTCTTTCACAATTGAATATATTTACAAATTTTGCTGCTGTGTTCCACATTCCCCTGGTAGTCAGACAAGCTCCTTTTGTGCCTTAACTCTGCCATCTGTTGGTATATCAAGGGAAAACCTGCCATTCGATAGCCATCGAGTTGACTAACCACAGAGCACTGGTTTCCCATCTTTTTTGATCCGCGTCTACTCATGGCTCCAATGGAAACGTTTATACATGATTAATGACACGCATTTACTATTGTACCAGTTTATCGTAGAACACACACCAAAAAGCCCATGATCAGGTCATTGTAATGATAAAATTCTCTGCAGACTGTCCACCTGTCTGAAGGAAAGGGAGCTAGCTTGTCTTGTGACAGCCACAGGAGAGCCTCTCACACAGGTTTCACCACTAAGATAGGAGCCAGAATCCTCCTTCACGGACTGATTCTTCACCTGGAAAATGGGCACCCACCTGAGAGCCCAGGTGGCTTCAGAAAGTCCTGGAGTGCTTGCTATGGTGTTTGCTGCCTGACACCTCCAGAAGCCCCGCAAGTATGACAGAGCCCAGACACATTTGTTGGTCCCACCGAGGTCTCTGGTCCTGCCAGTAGGTGCAGATGCCCAGAGAAGGCATTCGATGTTGCACGACAGGTCTGTGGTGGCGCGATGGGGTGGTTCTGGGGAGAGGACGCTGCTCCCCCGATTCCCCAGTCACCTGTCGAGTGATGCTGGGCTGTGGGATTGCTCCCATCCTTTTTTTAATCCTTGCCTTCCATGTCAGAATCATTACAAAGGCAAGATGGGGGATATAGGGAGGAGAGCATGTGAAGCTTACTCTCATTAGAATTGGCTCAATGAGGGGGAAAACATACACAATCAATTGGCTGTAGAAAGCTGTCTTACCTTGCAGGAAAGTAGAAGGGGAAGGAGAGAGCTGATAGAAAAGGGGCCAAATTGGGTAAAGGAGAGATCAGAAACCAAACAGGAGTTAATAGGATGGAGAGTAATACACAGTAATCAGAGCGGTGAAATTTTTTTGCAAATTTCTAATAAAAGCCTCGTTTCTCAAATACATGGCTACTATGATAGAAAAGGAAAATGACAAAACTTTGGTGGGGATAGGGGGTGCCTTATGAGAAAGCTCAGACAAGAATGCATTGTTGAGAGTTATTAAGTGATTCAATCAATCAGGAGGGCAATTTGGACCTATACCCAAAGATATGTAAAAGAGGGCATCCCCTTTAACCAAGCAATACCATTACCAGGTTTGTATCCCCAAAAGATTTTTTTTTAAAGGGGAGGAGGGGAAAGACCTATCTGTTCAAAAATATTTAAAGCAGCTCTTTTTAGGGTGACAAAGATTTGGAAAGTGAGGGAATACTTATCAACTGGGGAACAGCTGAGTTAGTTTTAATATTTGAATGTAAGGAATACCATTGTTCTATAGGAAATGACAAGTAGGAGGAGTTCAGAAAAATTGGGAAAGACTTATACAAATTGAAGGAGCGTGAAATAAGCAGAACCAGGGGAATACTGTACAGTGACAGGAATACTTTACAATGAACAACTGTGAATAATAGCTATTCTCAGCAATGCAATGATGCAAAACTATCCCTAAGGACTGGTAATAAAAAAAATGCCATCTACTTCTAGAAAAAAATAACTGAGTCTGAATCCAAACCAAAGCAAACTTTTTCGTCTTTCTTATTTTTTTTTTCTATTTAGGTTTCTTTCCACAAAAGGGTTAATATGGGGAAATGTTTTACATGATTGCACATGTAAAATTTATATGAGATTGCTTACCATCCCAAGGGAGGTGAGGGGTCAGGAGGAAGGGAGAGCCCAAAAGATATCATACTTTTCCTAGAGGGAGTTACTACAATTCGGGGAATAAAAAGAAAGAGAAGGGGAAAAAAGAAAAATGATTGATAGGTGCATTGACAAAGATCCATTTAGGGGACATTCCCCTAAATTTTATATTATGCATTTTAGTCTCATTTCTTAAAGACAGAAAACAGGGAAGTCCAACCTTAGGCTTTGCTGAACAGCCACTTCCCCTAGTCCTCTGAGACAGGTCCTCCACCTTGGCATTAATCCTTGATCCTGTGCTCCTTGGCACTGACCAGTGGCTCACTAGCAGTCTCTTCTTCTGAAATCAGACACAAACATCAGTTAAAGGCCCATAATATTTAACAAACAATGGCAGGTTTCAATAGTCTAAAGCTTTTGGATATGTAATGTTGTCAGGGTGGATAGGCATTATAAACAGATCCTTCAATATCAAAATATCAATAATGATTCCATAAATTCAAGTTCAAACATCAAATTTGAATTAAGAAGAAAGAAAGAAAGAAAGAAAGAAAGAAAGAAAGAAAGAAAGAAAGAAAGAAAGAANAAGAAAGAAAGAAAGAAAGAAAGAAAGAAAGAAAGAAAGAAAGAAAGGAAGGAAGGAAGGAAGGAAGGAAGGAAGGAGGAAAGAAAGAAAGAAAGAAAGGAAGAAAGAAAGAAAGGAAGGAAGGAAGGAAGGAAGGAAGAGAAAGAAAAAATCATATTGCACATCCTCATTAAACAATGGGCCAGTCAAACAGAGGCATAACCAAAAGATTGATCCCTTAAAAGTAAAAGCTATGGTCTCTCTAGTCTAACCATGATCTGCAATGTGTGTGAACATAAATTTTTCTCCTGGTATGAGCTGCAGTTAGCCTTTTGAAGAGTTGTTTGCACTTTTACACTACAGAGGTTGGCATAATTTTGGCTGTGACAACTGATAATTCCCAGGATTAAAAAGGCTCATTTGCCTATAATACCTAACAAAGAGTTCTCTGTAGCCATGATAGGTTCCACCATGCACCATCATGTGTCTCATGGGTTTCTAAAAGAGTTTGCTGAATGTCATTAAAAAAAAAAAGGCCCTTTACAAGGAAGCTGAGTTACTCCAAGGCACTGAAAATTCTTTACATCCACCTTGTCTCCTGAGTGTAGATATGCATTACCTAAGGTTCTTCTCTAGATGGAGGGAGCAGACTGAAAGAATTAGCATCAACAAGACTTTGGAGTTTGAAAAGGAAACACCACCTCTAGACTCCTTGAGGTCCCTTTTCCTCCTTCATTCCATCAGAAATCCTGATTCCTCTGGTCATCCCTCTAGGGTCCCCCATAGTAGCAACAGGTTCCTTTAGGGGTATTATGGTTAGAATTATAATTTACAGCAGAATTATGAGACCTGTTGGAGGTTTTATACTATTATCACTCCAACTTCTGTTCCCATTTTCCTGATTCTTCTAACTACAATTCATACCTACATGGCCTTACTTACCACATAAATAACATTGTTTTGACCCTCTGTCTGCCAGGGTCCTTGCCATTACTCTCAAAGGGGCTATGATTTCCTCAATTGTATTTGTTAAGATAGGGGCTAACATAACTGCCTCTTTTCCTTTGTCTGGTCCTTTCTTGGTCAAATCCTCATTTTCTAATCTTTCCCATTCTTTCCCCCTCATAGTCTTCCAAAATATATTCTTCTGTTCTCTTCAATTGCTCTATGTCCATGCTAGGCCAGTCTAGACTGTTTTTCTGAAAATAACTCTCCAGTTTGCAGGGGAAGACTGATTTACAAAATGGTTTCTTATAATCCAAGAATCTGTCTGTTTCAAAACATCCAGCCCAAAGTATCTAGCTCTTAATTCTACAACCCTAGCATAAAAATGGGTTGCACATTCATCTTTTTCTTAGTTAATATATTCAAATTTTACCCAATTCTCTGGTCTTGAGGAACAAGCCTTCATACCCCTTAAAAAAGCTTCCCTGGCTTCCCATAATTGTATATAGTCCTTAGTTAAGATCAAGTCCCATTTTAGGTCTTTAAAAGACCATTTTTTTCATTCTTATCTTGAGAATTATTAGTAACTGTAAGCATGGCCTGTCTATCCCCCTCAGTAAGTAAGGCATACATGAGATCCATTACATCCACCCAGCTTAGATTATGAATCCTAAAAATATTTTTAAACTGCTGGATTACAAGCAAGGATTCAACGTCAAAAGGAGTATGGTCCATCCATCTATCAATATCACTGCCACTGAGAAGAACATGATTTCTTATTGTTACTAAATTTACTCTACAATCATGGGTGAGAACTTCCCTCAGAGGAAACATGCCTTTATTTGGGCCTTCATTGGTACCTACTACCAAGGCTAGAGTCTGAGTAGAAGTCTCCTAGACAGCTATATTAAAGATAATCTGCCTTTCTACAATATATCTTTACAAAGTTTGCTAAAACTCAAGTGATCATGAATTTGAAACATAAAACAGAACTTATTGCCAACTTTCATACATAGATTTGCTTACATTTTTGACTTTTTTTAAAAAATCAAATCTAAAGCCCTATAAAAAACAATCCACTCTGACTGCTAGTGGAGTTGTGAATTAATCTAACCATTCAGGAAGGCAATTTGAAATTATACCCAAAGGTACTTAAAAGAACGTCTGCCCTTTGATCCATCCATACCACTGCTAGGGTTGTACCCCAAAGAGATAATAAAAAAATATTTATAGCCGCGCTCTTTGTGGTGGCAAAAAATTGGAAAAGGAGGGGGTATCCATCAATTGGGGAATGGTTGAGCAAATTGTGGTATCTGTTGGTGATGGAAATCTATTGTGCTGAAAGGAATGATGAACTGGAGGAATTCCACGTGAACTGGAAAGACCTCCAGGAATTGATGCAGAGTGAAAGGAGCAGAGCCAGAAGAACATTATACACAGAGACTGATACACTGTGGTACAATCCAATGTAACAGACTTTTCTACTAGCAGCAATGCAAGGATCCGAAACAATCAAGAGGAACTTAAGAGAAAGAATGCTATCCACATCCAGAGGAAAAAACTGAAGGATCAGAAACACAGAAGAAAAACATATGATCGATCACATATTTTTATGGGGTTAGGGTTATATGACTGGGGCTGTGATGTTAAAAGATGACTCTCCTGCAAATATGAATAACATGGAAAAGGGTTTTGAACAATGATACACGTATAACCCAGTGGAATTGTTCATCAGTTTTGGGAGGGGGAGGAAAAGATCATAAATAATGTAACCATGGAAAAATTATCTAAATAAATTAAAAAAAAGAAAATAGCTTTTTTTCGCTCCCGCCGCCACCGCCGCGGAGCCGAGCAGAGCCGGGCCGGCTGGCCGGGCGCTGGCGGGGTCTATGGTCACTCGGTCGCCTGGTGCTCTTCACCTCCGAGAAACCGCTCTCTATGGCCGGGAACTTCTGGCAGAGCTCCCACTATTTACAATGGATTTTGGATAAACAAGATCTGTTGAAGGAACGCCAAGAAGACTTAAAGTTTCTCTCAGAAGAAGAGCATTGGAAACTGCAGATATTTTTTTTTTTTTAAACCCTCACCTTCCGTCTTGGAGTCAATACTGTGTATTGGCTCCAAGGCAGAAGAGTGGTAAGGGTAGGCAATGGGGGTCAAGTGACTTGCCCAGGGTCACACGGCTGGGAAGTGACTGAGGCCAGATTTGAACCTAGGACCTCCCGTCTCTAGGCCTGACTCTCATTCCACTGAGCTACCCAGCTGCCCCTAACTGCAGATATTTTTTACAAATGTTATTCAAACATTAGGTGAGCATCTTAAATTAAGACAGCAAGTTATTGCAACTGCTACAGTCTATTTCAAAAGGTTCTATGCCAGGTATTCCCTGAAAAGTATGGATCCTGTATTAATGGCTCCTACATGCGTATTTTTGGCATCCAAAGTAGAGGAATTTGGAGTAGTTTCAAATACAAGATTGATTTCTGCTGCTACTTCTGTATTAAAAACTAGATTTTCATATGCCTTTCCAAAGGAATTCCCTTATAGGATGAACCATATATTAGAATGTGAATTCTACCTTTTAGAACTAATGGATTGTTGCTTGATAGTGTATCATCCATGGGCCAAGAAGACATGTTGCTTCCCCTTGCATGGAGGATAGTCAATGATACCTACAGAACAGATCTTTGCCTGCTGTATCCTCCTTTCGTGATAGCTTTAGCTTGCCTACATGTAGCCTGTGTTGTACAACAGAAGGATGCTCGATAGTGGTTTGCTGAGCTTTCTGTTGATATGGAGAAGATTTTGGAAATAATCAGGGTTATTTTAAAATTGTATGAGCAGTGGAAGAATTTTGACGAAAGGAAAAGAGATGGCAACTATCCTTAGTAAGATGCCTAAACCGAAACCACCTCCAAACAGTGAAGGAGAACAGGGTCCAAATGGCAGTCAAAATTCTAGCTACAGCCAGTCTTAAAACATTCCGAGGACCTTCAGAATGGAGTATTTGGAATAAAACCTTTGGTGTTTTTGCTGTGCTAAAGAAATGAACCGGTTTCAATAATGCCTTCAGTGGAACACAAATGAGACTGAATAGCTTGTTTCTGTCAAGCCTTTGGGGAAGTGTTTTTATTTTTGGAAAGTAGTTTAAATAGCTTTCTTTTAAATTTTCCATTCACTTTGGCTCTAGAACAAATTAAGACCTTTTTGATTACAAACATTTGTATAAGTTAATTGAAGTATGAATAGGTAACTATAAATAGTCACTTTAAATTGAATCGCTATTTCAATAGGCTATCCTTGTTTGCATTTAGATTAAAATTACAGTTATTAAATTTGGATTAAGGGAGGGAAAGCTTAAGTAGCCAGGAAACAAGGTGCATAATTTAAGAATCTTTTTAGTATTTGAAAGAAGGTTATATACGCCAACTATTCAACACCTGAGAATTTTCTTCTTAAATTATTAAAAACAATTCTTAAAGAATGAAATCCATTCAATCCTGGTTTCGCTAGTTTTGTTCACATTTTCACAGGGAAAATTAAGTACCTATACATAAAAGACATACTTTGTTCAGTAGTTTTGATATCTTGCCATGGGAAATAGTTGCCCTGCTTTGCAGAAAGGTGCAATATGTACAGTGTACTTTGACAGTTTTTAATGTTATGTGATTTCCTTAACCATTTCGAATGCTGGGAAAACTTTTTAAATCTATATGTAAATTATTTGCAAGTAATGATTTTAATCAGGTATTTTGAAAGTAAAACAATAGTTGAATAGCCCACCATAATCTGGACACGATTTATAAAAGTTCATTTTATCTTTATGTGGGTAGTTAATTCATTTTATCTGAAATGGCATCTACTTTTAGGTTTGTTTTGTTTTGTTTTTTGTTTTGTTTTGTTTTGACTAAGGATTTAAATGGCTTACAACAGGTTTTCCTGAGCCAGGAACACAATCGGGTTTCAAGCCAGTTTGATACTGGCCATTATTAATGCTAAACTAAGTGTAGGACTTAAGAGAAAGTGTTGTCAGTGAGACTGCTGACCATGGAACTCAGTAATAATTTTCTTCAAACTTGAAGGAGGGTGCTACATAGGACATAAATGTACAACTTAAAGATTTTAACCTTTTATAAACAGTTTATGTTCAATGGATTATAAAATCAAATGTTGACTTCCTAGTATAAATTTGCAACAATAAAAGCAAGTTCTTAAAAAAAAAAAAGAAAATAACTAAAAAATAATCATAATCCAGTATGAATCCAGGCTACTATTCAGGTAAGTAAAAGTTCATCCAGGTAGGGAAAGTCTTGCCTTCAAGTGTCTTGGGGAAAGTGTTCTTGTTTAAAAAACAGGGCTTGATTCTTTGAAAGTCTTTAACAAAAAACAGAAGGTCGTAGCCCAGTTAGATGCCTTGAGGCCTGGGAGCAGGCTGATCTTCAAAATTAGTTTAAGAAAAAGGTTTCACAAAGAAATGTTACTCTCTGCCATATAAATTCTTACCTGGACTTTAAGTAAATGTTATCTTCAGTCAGGATGATGTCATTCATTTATTTTAAGCTTTGACCAATAAGTGCTTATGCCCTTTCCTCCCTGCTTTAGATCGTTCATTAAGTAAATGGCTATAGCTAATAATTAATAGTGTCATTACTGTGAATCGCAGTTTTATTGAATGTAGAAAAACATTGGGAAGGGCTCAAGAACTTAAGTGGCAAGTGGTGCATTTGGTCTTTGTCTCTCTCCATGACTTTGAACCCAAGCATTGTGGAGCTCAACGTGTTTTCCTAGGATCTTGGGAGCAGTGCAGAGACTATTTGCCAATTCCTGGGCAAAGAGCTGAGTGAGAAATAAATCAGCCCAGTGGTAGAAGATGACTCTTTCCAAGTCATGGAAAAACCCACGCTGGAAAACAAGGAACCTACATGAATAGGAAATATGGAACCTTTCAAAATGAACATCGAGCCATAAAGGAGCGAAATAGTTAAACGGGCTACCACCGTCCTCCACAAGTAGAAATCCAGCTGCCCAGACAGAGGATCAGAGAGTGTGTGGATCAGAAAGAAGGATTCTTTCTGGTCAAAGGACAAAAAAGAAGACAGCCAAAGAATTCGGTCCATTTACTCCACAGACAATACCTGATGCCTTTGCAGAGACCTACCAGAGATACAACAGATAAGCATCCAAGGACCCCTCGTCTGGTTCTCCGGAGCCAGAGGAAAAACAAGAAGAGGAAAGGTAAAAGGGAGCAATGTCAGAAAGATGAATCGCCCATTTTCCCTGGATGATTTGGAGGAATGGAAGAGCTCCGTGATTACAGAGGAAGGCGCTGCCCCATAAATGTCACTCACTAAAGGTCAACCAAGCCACGCTTTCCTGGGCCAAGCAGCCGGGAGAATAGGACGGAAGAAGACGATTGCTAGGAAACAGTTTCCCATTTTGGATGACGTATTCAAGGTGAGGGACAGTTTTAAATAGGGGGAAGTGACTTTGAACTTCCTCTTTAGCTACCTGAGCTCGGAGAGAGGAAGGTAAATGGCGGAGCTGAGGTTGGAAGAGGTTTTTCTTACAGGCGCGTGGTCCGTTTATCTCTATCAGCCTGGCTTTTATTAAAATACTATTCTTCCTTTTGATCTCGGCCCTCATCATTTTTAATCATAACACCACCCTGACCACTCTTCGGCCTTGGAGCCAATACACAGCACTGACTACAAGACAGAAGGTGAGGGTTTAAAAAAAAAAGAAGAAAAAAACTTGAAAAATAATCTGTGGATGTCGCCTCCTGAGAATGAACAGAAAATGGAAACCTGGAAGACTAATTATGGCGCAGGAAGGGGAGATGGGCTGAGACACTTGTAAATAAATTCTACTAATAAAAAATGATTTACATGAAAAAATTACCTCTGTAAAATCTATCCTTGATTGCTTGGCATCCAAGGGAGAGAGAAGGAGGAGGATGGAGAATGGAGAAGGAGGAGGGAAGGTGAGAATTTGGCTCAAACTTTTAAAAAGGAAGGATAAAAAATGAGTTTTCTTGTACTTGAGGAACAAAATAAAATATTATTTTAAAAACATGCTGAAAAGCAATTAAGCTATGCTAACAGAAAATATAGAACCTTTCAAAAGGACAGGAGAAAAGGAGAGAAGGTGTGGTCTGGGGCCATAAGGGGAGAAATGGACAAGTTGCCATTTCCCCCAAGCTGAAGTCTAAGGATCCAAATACAGGATCAGAGAGCGTGGGAATCAGCAAGCCACAGGACAGAAAGGAGGCAGCCAAATAGTCTTCTCCATCTACACCACAGGCAAAACCTGATGCCTATAACATGACCAACTCAGAGACTGGATAAATGAGAATCCAAAGAAACCTTCTCTACGTTTTCATGTGTCAGGGGAAGAAGAAGAAAAATAAGACCATAGGGATGAATGATGAGAGATGAAGGGATTACTGGCTGCTTACAGGGGAGGTGCTCCCCAATAAAGCTCGGCCGCTTGAAGTCCAGCCGGTATCTCCTTCCTGGGCCAAGGAGGCAGGGAGGATGGGACGGAAGGGGCTCCTTTCCCCAGAACCTGCCGCCCCCTTTCTTATTATTACAGGAAACTATGGAACCTGGAAAAGCGACTTCACAGCGACCCAGGTGGATACATTCAATAAGCTATACCGAGAGAAGACAGACGAGCTGGGCCCCAACCGGTGATCTTGGGGGGAACGCGGAGACAGGCTGCAGCATCTCTGCTGTTCTCCAATTCTCCCATCTACGATCTGTAGAGATCACTGTGCCTTCTCCCACTCTATCGCTCTTCCCCTACTTTCTCTTCTCTTCTCTTCTCATATCTCTAACACAGAGAAAATAATGTTAGGGACTGGATCTGCTTTCTTCTTATCAGAGGGAAGCCTGGAGCGTGTGGCTGCCATTTCTGAGCTTGCTAACTCTCAGACAGACAGACAGACAGAGGAGCTCTGGATGCGCTCTTGGGTGGGTCCTTTCAATCCCGTGATTTTCAGGATTTTAAACTTAAAGGAGTGCTGAATGGTGGACTTTTTCTGCCTAGTGACATAGTGGGATTATTTTCATTTTTTAATAAACGAATGCCAAGAGATTACATAATGATAAACAATCCTGGCATTCCTGAAATAGGTAGAGTAAATCCAACCTGGCCGTGGATTTGGGATGGTCCAAATGCCACGTTTCCACATCACTATTGATACGTTGGACCACTTCTGGCTTTTAAATAAATAGCACCACCACCAGCTCCCAGGCAGAGGAGAATCCCAAATCAAGAAGGCTGGGGAAATGCTTTTTCTGGAGTATTACGAATAGAATGTCCTTCAGATTAGAGAGAAGGACAGCCCAGTCCCACCCAGAATGAGAGGACCACGTGACTCCGGTTCACATTGTGGAGTTCCACTGGGCTGGAACCGGTGGCTATTTGGAACACAATTATATCTCTGAATACCGAAAAGGAAAACACATGGAAACACTATATTTGCAGTTACTGGGGCCTAACTGTGGCTCAAATGTGAGAAGAAGAAAAGGCGGTGAGGCATTTGGCATTCCAAGGGGGGAAACCCAAGAAAGGAGCAAGCCCCGATCTCTGGAGATACCATTTTAGTGGACGGCTCCTGAGAAGATGAACTAGAGAACCTAAAGCAAGGAATCAAATGAATGAAGAATGAACAAATGAGGGGCTGACTCAGAATGTAAAGGTTTGATATGCGCCAGGCCTTGGGCTCAGAGACAGAAGCAAAGAGCAACAGGGTACAGGAAGCCGCCATGAGTAGGATGACCCTGAGTTCAAGTGCAGGCTCAGAGGGGTTCTAGTTGTGTGACCCTGAGTAGGTCACTTCCCCTCTGCCTGCCTCGATTTCCAGTCTCATAGGATATGATCCTCATGGGAAGGATCAAAGAGAAGGCACTTGAGTGCTTTGCAAACCTTCAAGTACAATATAAATGCTAGATATAATTATTAGATGCACAGAGAAGTAGAAACTCGGAGGAGAACTCTTAAGTAGAACCATGGGGCCAGAGAGAGAAGACATGGTGGAGATTCCTGGAGGGCCCATTAATGGGGACAGGGAGAGCACACGGGAGCCCATTTGACAAGACAAGGAAGTCAAAGGAGGAGTTGGGAAGCGTCACCAGCTCGGCCCCCAGACAGGATGGAGACGTGCTGGAGGAGTAAATTATCCATGTATATGTTGGGGTTCTTCCACTTTCTACCCAGTGTTGGGGGGCTGCTGATGACTCCTCCATTTCCTTATGTAGAGATTAAAATTATCTCAAGAGACTGAGTTTTCTTGATTTTAACGATTCATTGACTGGTCAAGACATTGTAATCTCTGTCAAATGATTCTCCACCATCATAAGACCAACAGAAACTCTTGGCCCAGATACAAACACACAGTTTTGGAAGCTCATTAGTCAGCCACCCCCTTGACCATCCCAAGATATCTTTAATTGGTGGCAGCTAATTAAGAAGGGGTCTATCAGGCCCTCAGACAGGTGAGGTTCCACATGTCACAGGAAAAGTACAGGAATTCGCCTGCCAGCCTAAAGTCCACGAAAGGAGCACAAATGGAGTGCAAAAATCTAGAGACTGAGTGGAGCCAGCTTCTCCCTAAGCCAGCCTTTATAATCCAGGATCCGGAGAGAAAAAAGAATATTGTGTAGAAACAATAGAACTTCTCAATCCCCCTCTGCTTCTTGGGGAAACTGGGTCCCCCTTTCCTTCCTGAAGCATCCAGAATAGGATGACTTTACGATAAGGGAGATGCTCGGGGATTTCATAGCATCATGTCACAAATGACTGAGACACATTGGCAGGGAGCCATGAAGGAGGCGCTCCTCTTGTGGTGCAGGGATCTTACAAACAAAGGAACAGCACATGGGAGAGACACAAAGGGGATAAGTGACCCGACCCCCGATGTCCAGTCCATTCTCTCCAAGGGCTCAAAGTCCCACGATGCCGCATTCTGATCTCGGGGCTTCTCGGCCGCTATTGGCATCTTCTTGGGCTGTCCAGGGTCATGCTGACCCTTAGAGCTGCTCCTCTGGCACATCTGCTTTTTTCTGGTCCAGGATCCCTGATAACTTCCTTCCCTGAAATTGCTTGAAAAATAGACCTTAATGTAATTTCACACAGATACTAAAATTTTGCATTGACAGTAGTTTGTTCAGATGAGGAGAGCTAACTCATACCTTAGGATTCTAATTTTATTAATATGAAGGATGTCCAATTATGAATCTCTACATTAAAGAATTGGCATTTCCTTTACTTTTTGTTCGTTCACTTGTTTTCACTTCTTTCTGACCCAAAAACTTGCTTTGGAAAACTGCCAATGAAAAACTGAAAGGAACAAAGTTGCTCTACACCTAATTTTATAAAATGTAGCATTAGAACATGGTCGAAGCCTTGGAAAGATATAGAAACAGCTCTTATATATATATATATATATATATATATATATATAAACCTCATCTGGTCTTTTATGTCTTCTTCCAAGACTTTCAGGTCTGTTATGATGTCCCTTCCATTCTTGTTAGTCTGTATTCTTGGTTATTGTTGGTTCTTCTTTCCTTCAATCTTCTCCAGTTTTCATTCTTAACCCCCTTTCATGAAGATGAGATTCTGTAGACCCTGATCCTTCCCCAAGAGCCGTAGATACCACCTTTTGCAAACACGTGGCTTCTAGGCCTAAGCTAGATGGTGACATAAAGGAGTTCACCCAAAAGTCGTCTCACCCTTCTCGTGGCACCAGAGACTCGGGTTAGGATCTGTAAAGAGCTGGGCAAATGACGTCACGAATTAAAAGGCATCAGCCAAGTCAACCATAACCAGCTTCTTCTTCCCACGCCCAAATAAACTAGATATTATGATATCGGACTTCCTCCATAACCTCCAGAACTCGTCCCCTACGCACGTGCTAGTATGGCAACCACACCACGAGTCAAGAAGCCACTCAGAAATAACAAAAGAAAGAACAGAAATACTTTTCCTCTGAGATAAAGGATGGCGCACACGTTTTTACCTCAAAACAAAACATGCTGCTAATGTAACCTTATGAAGTTCTGGTTCAGACGTGCCCACATCGTTGCCCGATTGTGCCCCTCTGAGCAATGGGGAGGATCTTGAATAATTCATGACAGCAAGAGGAAAATGGTCCCCTCCTGGGATGAAAGTTGCAGGCAAGAGTCGTAGACACAGCCAATTGCACTGACAAAAATGCCCATCAGCCAAGCTCAGAATGAGCCAGGTGGCACCATGTTCCATTGAAGACATTCAAGGCCTGCTGCTGCTCAAGCAGAAAACCATCCCCCAACTTCAGCTCCCCTCCAGACCACGGACCTTCACCCCCACGTCAGGAAAGACATTAGGAATCACTGCTTTACTGCATGTCCTGAGGAGCCCGTCAGGAATCAGAGTCAGAATAACATCAACTACATTCCAGAAGATTTCAATTCCAAGAGCAAATTTCAGTACTTACCGCTTTGGGCCAAATGATTTCTCACCTGGTCCTGCCATAACCCAGTTGACCAAGTCTTGGAATCTCCCTTAACGCCTCTCCCAGAGGCTACTGCACTCATCCTGTTGGTATTCGGGGATCCCATGTGAATAGGGAATATAGGGTAGATTTCTCAAAGTTCTAGAAAAGAAGACTGGCCAGTTGTGGGAAGTCTCCGGACAAGAGAGAGGTACGTACAGCTCCAGATGCTAACTCCATCGTAAATCATCTCCACGATGTACAGCTAAACAATTTATATAAACTACCTTCTGAATAACTGGCCCCTTCTCCTAGGTATTCTCCCTCTAGTCAAGGAGTAGTTATAGTGGGGAAAACAGCATAAGAATGTCAGCTGGTGGTGTGTACTTTGAGCAAATGAGGAGGTTTAAACCAAGCACTTCAATTTTCTCCTTTAAAAAGTATCCAAAGGGCAGCTGGGTAGCTCAGTGGATTGAGAGCCAGGCCTAGAGACGGGAGGTCCTGGGTTCAAATCTGGCCTCAGACACTTCCCAGCGGTGTGACCCTGGGCAAGTCACTTGACCCCCATTGCCCATCCTGACCACTCTTCCACCTGGGAGCCAATACACAGAAGTTAAGGGTTTAAAAAAAATGTATCCAAAGAGTATAATAACTTTAGCAAATTAGTCTATCGTTTCCATCAAGAGCCAAATAACTTCATAATAAAATGTAGTGCTTCTGTGAACTGGGAACAAACCCAGAACCATGAAACAGTCAGAAAAAACTCACTCTTTAATTAAGGGAAGGGGTTTAGGGCTAAAATTGGGCCTCCTCTCAGAGCTGTGCACTACATGTGCTGGTTGCTCTGGTCCCTGACACTTGGGAAAGCCAACAGGGCTAGACTGGACAATTCCAAGGAGCCATCAAAGTTGGGAAGCTTAAATACCTTTCATGGGGAACTTGGGGGCTGAGGAAGAGAGGGATAGTTGATTGGCTTTACAATGGCAACAAAGGAAAACGAGGAGTCCCAGACAAGAATAACAGTGAGGGACTGATTGTTTACAATGGACCCAAAAGGGGAAGATCCAGCCAAAAAGCTGGGCCACCAGGTAAAGGACTTTGTCCTAAAGGGAGAAACCACTGGGACCAAAGAGATAGTAACACCTGATGGGATTAACCCTCCCCACTTAAATGACTTTAATGTCTATTGTGAGTCTGAGGTTGGACTTTCCCTCAGGGAGGAACTCTCCTGTGGTGACAAGGTCAAAGCTGGGGCTTTTCACCTTTAAGCTAACTAAACTGGGGATCCTCCAATCTTACTAGGCTACAAGTTTGGGGGCTTCTAGATTCCACATGGACACTTCAAAATGAGAATTTGGAACCAGAACTGGAATTAAAATGCAAGACGATGCATTAGACTATAACCTCCCAACTTTTCCAAATATATACATATATAGTGTCAATGTGGATTTTTGGAGGACTCAGTTTACCCCTACCTTTGAGAAATCCCAGTACCAAGAAGCCCTATTTTGGTTTGAACGTTAAGCACCTTTTTGTTCTTGAGACGTCTCTAATGGATGAAAGTTTTCCTCTCATGAAGCCATTTCTTAGTTGGACCTTTGCCTTTGGTTTATTACAGCTGAAGCTTCTAAATGCCCTCCGTGCTGGCTGCAAAGAGGTTTACAAACCTGTTTGCGATGCCTAATGATCCAGAGGATATAGGGACTCCCAGATTCCTTTCCTCTTTGGAGTTGTCATCTAGGATGGTGTCTTCTCCCAGACACAGGGCTCCCACAGTCCCAGGAGCCTATTTCACTCTTGACTCTGTGAGGTGACCAAATGCTCAAACCCTGTCCCTATTCCTGATGAAAGAGTGGATTTAGGATTACTTGGTAGTTCTATATTATTTCCAAGTTAACAACAGACAACCTTATTTTATGGAACCCCAGAATTTCTCTCTGTCCCTTGGGAAATTGCCTTCAAGGCAATGATTCAGACAAAAGGGAGATATTTTTACAGAAGCATCTATCTTGTGGTGACAACATCAGAAAACCTCAGGGGTTAAAAAGTCCTGACCTTCTACCTATAAGAATTGGGGGCGGGGAGGGGGAGGGCAACCCACATACCCAAAAGTCCATTCTTGGCAGTACTGGCTGAGTAAACAATTGACCTTCCTCCTCTCCTGAAGGCATTTACATTAGCATTAAGATCCCCAATTAGCATTTCAAGCATCCTTGACTTTAGCATATCAAACATCCTGAAGAACAACTGGTCCTTAGAACCTCCACAGAGGGTCAGTACATCCCAGACTCACTGGCACCTCACTATGTCCCCTGGATTTGTTCTTAGGGACCTTCCCTCTCCCCATCTTCCTTATCTCCAGGCACTCAGCCTTGAAGGTATGAGCCTTCCCTGTAATTAGTGGGGTGCTGGGGGAGCTAGAGGGGAGCCCTTGGGGTTCAGGATGGGTATCCTTTGCAAGAATGCAAGACTCCAAGACTTAGCTTAGCCATGAAAAGAAATGTATTAATTTGGAATTCCTGTTGAATGTGGTGGGGAGGACAGCAGATGGAAAGCTGCCTCTCCAAAGAGATCAAGTCTGAGGGTTTTGTACTCTTTATGGCAGGTGATACCTGACTCAGGGAGGGTTTGAATTTGGGCAGAAGTGGGGGACGTGGGGTTGGTCACCTGACCAAGGCCAGAGCAGTGTCTTATGTCCAGAAGACACAGGGGGCGACCCTCCTAGTCTGGGGGACAGATAGATGTCTTGGATCCAACCCCATGGCATCAAAGCACAGCCTGGAGGTGTACCTCTGTGTCCATCTGGAAACCGAGGGGAATCCAAGGAGGAGAACTCTTTCCAGGCTCTTTCTTCTCATTAAGTCTTTGCAGTTTAGTATTAACAAGAATGCAGGGAAGCAAAGCAGGAATGAAGTGGGAGACTCCTGGGACCTGCCAAACACTCGGGGTTAGAAGTTTTAGGGACCTTTGAGAACCGGCCAGCCAGGGAGGGAGAATCGCACCCCCATAAGGAAGCCCGGAACATAGAGAGGAAAATAAATTGGCGGGAACTTTCCTTGGCGCGCCTTTCCAAGGATAGGATTGGTGTGTTCAAAAATACACAGTCCTCAAGCAAGCAAGCAGTTTCTCAGAAGCAAATGTTAGCACCAGGGAGGGTCAGGCAAGTGGACAGAAGGGAAGTGAGACAAGAGGTTGGGTAGAAACCCAGCTGGGGGCTCTGATACTGCTCAGTCTTCTCTGCTCCATTCCATTCCCCACTCCTGTTGGGGCGAAGTCAATCCTTTGAGGCACCGTCATTTATGATGGTCATACAATGGGCTCCCAATGAGAGCCCAAGGAGTGGTGGTAGGAGCAGGGCAGCCATTGCAGTTAGTAATCGGGGAGACCAAGAGAACAGATTCTCGTACCATTTATGGCCGCTGTTTCTCGGGGCCTCCTTTTCTTTTTAATCTGTTCCTAATAAGAGACAGACTCCCCAGATAACCTTGGAGTGATTGGCATGGACACAACAGGCTCCTCCCAGGGCCACCCAGAGACTTCCCTGCTTAAAGAAAAGGTGGTCCAGTCCTCACCTATTCTGGAGGACCATTTCTGCCAGAGGACAGCGACTTTCCCAAGAAATGAACAGAGGTTTCTAATTCACTACGGTCTAAATCCGTCTGGCAAGAGAGACTGGAAGTTCTGGTTTCCCTGAACCAGGGCTCAGTTCCTCCTCTGCTCAGCCCTCCCAAAATTGGGATGAGGATGGGCACTACGATGCCAGCCAAGGCCTGCCGGGTGTTTACCAGTCTGCATCCCTTCCAAATGCTCTCTCCCTCCCTCCTCTGAATAGTAGTAAGCCTGGGGAATAATAGGAACCAGGATGCAAATCTGTAAAATATTGTTATTCAAGTATTTATAGATGCCCTATTAATGTGGGCTTTGCAAAAGGATATTCTGCAACAGAAACATCACATGCCAGCTCTGCAAACAGCTTAGGGATCAAACCTCCTAAAAGCATCAATTCCTGTTAGAGGATGATTTCTGGAGGTAAAATCTGTTGGCTAAGATACCCAAATGTTAATGTTAATATCAGTTTCTATTGTGCTAATTCTCTCTTTATATCTGGTGTTCTAGTTTTTGCCCCAGTCCTGGATCCTATCCTTCTGCCTTAGGGATGGATGCTCCCCCTTGTGACCTGTCTGCCAGTCTGAGGAAACAGTCTCTGGTCTCCCAGTCTTCAGAACCCCGACATTTGCTTCAGAGATGCCCCCGAAGATCCCATGTCCACAGCTCCTCCTCCTCCTCTCAGGCATTCTACGCCCCTTCTCAGCTTGAAGAAGCTACAGAAGATTGAAACCATCAGCCCTCTTCCCTTAGACATTTGAAGGATGGGGGAGATGGTGTGGGACATTGTGGGACATTGTACCCCGAAACAGCCTAGAACATTGTACCCCCATAGTGAAAAGTTTTTCAGACAAACTATAGGCAGGAAAATTTCTTTGCTCCCACTATGTACCCTTACCTGCCTAGATAGACTAGTGACCTTTGTCAAAGAAGGTATTAGCACTGCAAAGCTTATGGTCCTAAAACAGTAATATCAATCCCCTTTTGACCCCCCCAGGAACCCCACATGATGATACTAACACATCAGTTTGAGGATGATTCCTTAAAAGAAGTGGGGAATGATGGGCCTGGGAAGTAGAGCTGATAAAAATAGCAGCACCAACTGAATGACAGGAAAACCCCAACCAGGAACATCTGCTGAACAAATGAGAGGAAGACTCTCAAACAATAGCATCTGCTGAATAAAAAATGACAAACATCCAGCCCCCAAGTTCCTACTCAAACCGTATAAGACTGGCTGGGCCCCTCATTCAAATGTTCCATTTTGCCTTGAAGGCAAAGCTCCAGCTTGCAATAAAACAGTACCTCTTGCTTTTACATTATCTGGTGTGCCTCCTAATTTGGGAAATCAGAACCGGGCTAAACATTGGGTATAGACAAGGAAGATCCTATTGATTTTTTAGGGCCTGGGACTGTATTGGAACAGCTGACATAAAATCTGCAGTAACTTTTGTCATATTCAAGCTCTGGGAGTTGAGAGTCTCACCTTGATGGACAGGTGAAGACAATTGGATGTAGGAATGTTCCCGGAGGCCATGAGGACAGGAGGAAAGGCAGTTGGCCAGAAAGGATATAAATACCCTGGCATCCCCCTGACAGGAACCCTTGGACCCCTTTGTCTTTTGGGTCCTTGGCTTTGCTTTGGCTGAGCCTTGCCTAAACTCTTGCCTTGGACATTTGATCTTGAACATTGGTTGACCTGTGGATCCTCTGGTTCTCTCTGAATCCCTAGATATTTAGGCACCTGAACCATCTCTAGATATTTAGGTATCCTGGGGCTTGGGGGGGACCCGGGAAGTGGGTAGGAGAAGAAGAAGAGGGTGGTAAAGGGTGGCATTCCTGAAGGCTGTAGCAAACAACTGGCAGTAAGAAGTTGAGAGAAACCATCATCAATATTTGCATCATCCAAACAGTTTGCTTACTCTGGTTTGGCTGTGGCCAGGCTGAGCCAGAGGAGGTGAAGAACAAGCCCAGCATTACTGAACAACCCACAGTCCTGAGGGATTATTGTCATAGATTTAGTGACAGGGTCACCTATTCCCCAACCCGTTCCTGATCATTTCTTACCCTTGTTAAACAACATAGATAAAGATTATTAAGTACCTTCCTGAGTAGTTATTCCATCACCACTCTGGGGAGGGAGCAACGCGGTCAGATGAACGTTATCCAAGGCTGATAGAGCCCAATACCAATAATCAATCAACCCCAGCTGGGACCTGAAAGGGTTACCCATCCACTGACCTTTAGGGATCCTGCCTGGGCACTGTTATAAAGAAGGGCAGTTATTATACCATCCAGCTGGGTGGCAGGACTCGGGTGTCCTGCACTAGCCATCAGGAACTCCCCCAGATTAATATCTCAGATGACTACTACTAAAACCAGCCTAATAGTGGTAGCATCCAGATTATTCTCTTCTTTTATAACACTTTACCAGAGAATTTGTTCCAACTTGGTGATTTGTTTTGGAAACAGATACTTTTGAAGGCACGAATATGGAACATTTTGTGAATTTGCCATTAGCTGTCATTGCAAAGTTAGAAAGTCATATATTTTCTTCTGCTGTTTCTGACTCCTTTGGGTGGGTTTTTGGTTTCTTTTATAAAGTCTGGAACAATCTCTGTTTTATGTTTTCACCTGCTCTGTACTATGCAATTCTTTACTTTTTCTCTTGGGTATTTCTAGATGGTGGCCCACATCTGGGGATTACAGCAGATAGAAGAAAGAGTGAATTAGAAACTTCAATGATTAGTCAAGACATTTTAAGTGATGATGTGAGAATTTGGGGGGAGGGATGCCAATATACATAGAGGTGAAAGTTCTGTCAGCTGGGATAAAAGCAAGATTTTCTTTCATCATGTCAGTTCAAAGTGATCTTATTTAGGATACTGAGGATAAGTCAAACTCCTGCTATTTTCAGTTAAAAGCCAAGAATTGGGCCAAATTGTCTCTGCTCACACACTTGTTGGCCTCCCATGAATATGAAGATTCCTGGTACTGGGAGATACCATAAAGAGATTGGGGGGAATCCAATCTGTGAGTTTTCACAGTTGAGCCAAACTACCCAAAAAGCTACAATCTGTTTCTTGCAGAGGAAGCAGAAATAGGAATCTGTGTGATCTGGCTTTCTAGAACATGGAAGGGGAGTGTGGAGTGGCTGCTTGTTGAAGGCCTTGGAGACAGGCCAGCTTTCCCAGGAAGCTTGTCATTCTCAGAATTCTACTTGAATCCCTGCAGTGTCCTCCCTCCCTTACACTGCTCTCTCTCCTCTTTCCCAGAGCAGGTCTGGGGTTGGCAAAGAGAAGCTCCTTTCTGGTGGGGATGGAGAGAATGCAGTCCTGAGCATCTTTCCTCCTGCCTACTCAGTGCCCCCTCCCAGCCTCCCACGTACTGCAGGGGGCTCTCACCCTGCCAGCCTGCAGCTGGGGAAACTGTGTTTTCTGATTGATTGTAGAGTATCATTTTATTCGATCGGAACCCAGTATAAATAATAATACTGAAGTTCCGGTTAGATCCTGCTTGTTACCATCATTATTTCTATCACGAAATCTAATGATTCGTTCTCTGATGAAATTGACTTCTTGATGTTAGATCAATTCATTCAGGGTTTTAAATGGGAGGAAGCAATTCTGGGTCAGATCATTCGAAAATTTGGCAACCATTTTTGTTTTATAATCTAAATTCCTGAATACTCTTTATGCTAAGATAAACTTTGGTAAAATATCAGAAAGAAGCAATGTTACAGATCTATTCCTCTCCTTGGGCATTATCAGATTATGAGCTAAACTCATGAGAGAATTATATATTATATGCAATAATATATATATAATTATATATATATAATATGTATATAGTTTTGATGTGTTTCCACCTTAATCTGTTGGAGGATACAACACTGTGTTCTTTCTTGTCCTCATCATGGAGGTGGCTACAAAAGGAAGCAGAGGGCCTAAATGGTCTTCTAGTCCAATTTTGACTCCACCAAGATTAATCCTGATAGCCAGTTGCATTGACCACAATCCCATAAGCCAGGCTCAGACTCCCCTTGGTGGGCAGGTTTTCCATTCCAGAGGAATGTCAGACTTGGGGAAGACAAGGCAGGGGAGTCCTTCTGCAGTCCAGCCCAAGTCGCTCCCTCAGCTTCTCCCTCGAGCCAGAACTCTCCCTGCAGCTCATAGATTTTAGCCACAGAGGGCTGCTGACACCAGGGATTGCAGGCTCAGGAGCACTTCCTGATCCCCGACCTGGAATCAGTCTCAGATGAATATCAATGACATTCCCAGAAGGTTTCAGCTGAAATAACAAGTTTCACAAACTGTACCTTCCCTCTAAATTATTGTTCCTCCTCCAGTGTTGCAATCATGATGTTGATCAGGCATGAACATCTTACTCACATTCCCTCCTGGAGGTTCAATTCATTCTGATATAAAAACAAACACTTACAAGCAAGAAATGGTTAGCATTTTGGAATTCTGCATCCATAGTGAGCATAGGAGAGCTTGCTTGAAACTCGAGAGAGATTCTGCTCAATGACAGCAAATCTGCAGACAGCAGAAATACATAGAGCTCCACATCACACTTCCTCTGTGTGGCCCCAGCAGTGAGAAGGGGCCCCAGGAAAGGCGCAACCACAGCCTAGAGGAAGCAAGATGCACAGCTCCCCCCAGCATGAGAACTTAATCCAATTTCCTCCCCAATAACAAATGTCCTGCCAGGAAATTACTGGCACAAGAATTCCATGAGAAACCCAGCTGGGGAGGCACACGTGTGACGTATTGATCTATTACCTATAGGAAGTTGTTGGTGAGAATCACTGCAGTGATCCATATCCATGGTCCTTGTCTTGTGAATCTCTGTTCTTCACTGCCTCTATGAAGCTCACCTAATGCCCTTACCTATCCCATTTACCCTATCAGTTGTAGACCTCAAATCATTACACTTTGTCACTGCTCAGGGGGTCTCCTCTGCGTGGTCCTTTGTCAGCACAGACCCTCCTGTAATCCCAGATATCGTCTTCCTCCCCCGAGTTCTGGAGACCCTCGAGCTGTTTCCGGAGATGCCTCTGACACCACTGCAGGCTTAATTTCATAATTCACAATAAAACAGTTCTATAAGGTAAAAAAAATTCCTCTTTCTCCAAACAAGGAGGGTTCTAATAGGGAAGGTCACGAGAATTTCTCTTGCTTTTGTGGTTCTCAAACAAACAAGATTTGAAAAAGTCTCTTCAATCGTCTCCTTTAAACTAGAGCCAATTACACACGGGAAGAGTTTTTACATCAATAGTATGCAGTATTACACAGTCAAACAATAATGTGTTGTTATAGCATATCTCCAGATGGTTAAAGTAATGACTAAAAAGCAGACCACTGCATTATGGGACATCTGAAAAATCTATAATCAATCCAGCTGATAGCTTATTTTAGCTAAATTTGGTGCTTCCCCCCCTAATAAATTGAACACATGCAGGCTAGCACATACGTGACAATTTGTTCTGGTTCATTTGCCTCGTGCCATTATTGTAGATTTAAAATAAAAAAGAAATTAACTAGTCATTGAAGATTCTTATGATCATGGACACGTTTGGTTTTTCTGGGCAGCTTTAAAAGCTGTCCTTTCTGCCCACCTCCCCCTAAGAGTAGATTCTCCCTCATATCTCGCTTCTATGTCTGTCTTAACATTTTCATGGAGTTATACGTCTTCGTAAATTAAAGGAAAATCTGTGTCTTGGGTCTTGTTTAGGGTTTAGAAATGTTTTTTCCCAGAAAGATTTCTAAAAAGGGAAATGGAAGTTAGTCCAAAATACTGCCAAAAAGCTGCAGCCAAAGAGTTAATAGGCTGGGAAAGAGGATTAAGGAATTGCCTCCATGAGGAGAACTAACTCTCACCTTTGACTTTTTGTGGGAGATTAGATTATAAGAAAGGGAAAAAAATCCTGCAAGTTTCTCAGTCATTGAAGTCTTGGCCGTGTTGGAATTGCCAGAGATAAAATCATACGGAAGTTTTGGGGTTCTACTCAGTAGAATTTTTATTGAAAAAAAAAAAGAATTAAATTCTCCTTAAACTGTTTAGGGGTAGATAACATTTAATTGTTTTCCCTGAAGATTGATTATGCCACTGTTTTAGTGCAATGAAGGAAAACTAGTTTGGAAGTGATCACAGAATGAGAGAAAAAAACAGATATTGAGAGTGAAGAAATCAAAATAGACAAGCCATTTCCTGGTTATATGTACCTGGTACTTAGCTCTTCGTGGACCATGAAAAGAGAAATTATTGTTACCTTCCCCTTTAGGACCAGTTTGGAGATGCTTTCCTTCCAATCCCCCTCCTCTCACTTCAGATCATGCTCCCAAATGAAGGCACTGAAAAATGTTGGGGAAATGTAGGGAAACATGAGTTACATTCCACTCTCAGAAAATGCTTTAGCTATGTGAGCTTTTAAGGAAGTTGTCTCGTCTCTATTTGCCTTAGCTTTCTGATCTATGAAGAGGAGAATAATAATGGTAACCACCTCTCCGAATTGTTCTAGGAATATAATGATATGTTGGTGAAAAGCTTCATTAAGTGACTGGCATAGGGTAAATACTATGTAAATATTAACTATTCTTATTTTATTTGGATGTGTTTGTTCCATATTTGCCAAGTCTAGTGTGGCTTTAAATACAATTCATAGAAAATGCCAAGTGTGATCAGATAAATGATTTCTGTATAGGATCATTTAGAAATGCATTCAGTTGAACTGAAATCATCTGACTGGTAATACTTTTTTTGCTTGTTTTAAATTCATGATATTGTGTGTATCGTTGATATATTTTTTAAATCCTTAACTTCTGTGTATTGGCTCCTAGATAGAACAGTGGTAAGGGTGGGCCATGGGGGTCAAGTGACTTGTCCAAGGTTACACAGCTGGGAAGTATCTGAGGCCGGATTTGAACCCAGGACCTCCCGTCTCTAGGCCTGACTCTCAATCCACTGAGCTACCCAGCTGCTCCCATCGTTGATATATTTTTACTTCTCTTCTATTGTGCTATTTAGAAAACCACTGTAGAAGAAATGCTGTTTAAAAAAATAACATTTTTGCTCTCAGTGCTGTTCGATGATGAATGGAGCTTTTAAGAAAGGAGATAAAATTTAATCGTTGAAGACTTGAATCTTTAATGGGGTAGATCTTGTTTTAAAACATATCATAATACTTGCTTTATTAAAAAGTTTTCAGTGGAAAATTTTGAGGTATCTCTTGGAAAAATTATGAGAATGTACAAGGTGGTTTAAAGATGTAGCTTCAATATATTCATCGGAGTCCACTATTGCTGTATTTACTATCGTACCAAAATGTTTTTCATTTTAATTTATAAGCATGGAGTTGAAGTCTGCCTTGCTTCCCCCCTTCTGCAGGCCACCCTATTTTTCTGGCAGAAGAAGGAGGGAATGTATGGGGGGGCTGGGCATTGGAAGTCTTGGCATAAAAGCATGGAGATCATTTCCATCCGTTCAGATCCTCCAGGTATAACCTGAATGTGGTTGCCAGAGGGCCAGCAGGCTGCTGTCGAAGGGCTGTTGCAGCAAAAGCAGATTTGGTCAAAACTACAGCCAACCTGGTTGTGGGGGAGAAAGCTGTTCATGGAGACTCCCGTCGCTGTGGAGGCCCTCCTCACTCCCAGCACACAGAGCATTTTGGAGCTGGGATGCTGACACTTCTGTCTCCGCCAAAGGGGACTGTGACACTGTGTGAAACTGTGAATCCTGCCCCTTTTTGCTGGAATCCCTTAAAGAATCAGCTCACTCTCAGGAAACATGGTGGAGTTTCTTGGAGTGAATATTAATGGGGATAGAGAGAGCTCATGGGAGCCCATTTGACCAGATAGGGAGGAAAAATAGGCAGGTGTTTGGAAGGAAAACCTTGTAAACTAACATGTACTGATATAAATTGAAATAAGCCAAACCAGAAGAATATTGTGTACAATAGCAGCAATATTTTTTATTACTATCTGTGAATGATGTAGTTATTCTCAGCAAAAATATGATCCAAAATGATCCCAAAGGCTAATGATGAAAAATATTATTTTCCACCAGAGAAAGAATTGATGCAGTCTGAATGAAGAACAACCCATAATATATTTCACTTTATTTTTTTGTTTGAGGTCTCATCCACGAATGTCTAATATTGAAAAATATTTTATATGATTGCACGAATAAAATCTATATCAGATTGCATACCATTTCGAGTGAGAGGCTGTGGAAAGGAAAAAGGAAGGAACAGTGAGAGGGAGGGAAAGAATTTGGAAATCAAAAAAAATTTAATGAATGTTAAAGCTGGTTTTACATGTAATAGAGGGGGAATGTAATTTTTTTAAAAAACCCTTAACTTCTGTGTATTGGCTCATAGGTGGAAGAGTGGTAAGGGTGGGCCATGGGGGTCAAGTGACTTGCCAAGGGTCACACAGCTGGGAAGTGGCTGAGGTCAGATTTGAACCTAGGACCTCCTGTCTCTAGGCCTGACTCTCAATCCACTGAGCTACCCAGCTGCCCCCCCAGGAATGTAATTTTGAAGATGTTGTGCTTCAGCTTTGTCTTGAAGACAGAGAGATATTCTATGATATAGAGATGAAGAGGAAATATATTCAAGTCATGGGGAGTATCAAATGTGAAGAACAGAGAAAAAGACAATTTTATCTGATTGTAGACTAAGGAAATAAATACATAGTGAAATAGATTTTTGGGAAAGATTGTGAAGGATTTTAAAGCTAAGCAATGTAGTTTGTATTCTAATCTACAGATAACAGGAAACCACTGAAATATATTAAGTAGAGTAGTAATAATTTATTAGATAGAGTCGATGACTTTGGTAGCTAAGAAGAATAAATATTAAATGTGAGAAGAGGCTTGAAGATGGCCAGCAATGAGAAGGTTCAATAATTTAAGCAAGAAGTGATATGGGCCTGAACTAAAGTGGTGTCTATGTAAGTAGAAAAAGAGGTTGGATGCTAAAGACATGGAGGAGAACCAGCAAGACTTTGGCAACTCATGGGATATGTAAGGTGAAAGATAGGTAAAAGCTAAGAATGATACTATGGTAATGACCCTGAGAGACTGAAAAAAAGGATGTTGCCTTCAACAAAAATGGGAACTTCTTGAAGGATAGTGTGTGGGGACAGATAGAATTAAGCTGCCCTTTTGCAAAAAAGCAAAAGGCACATAGCTTTTGAAAGACACTCCTGATTGCCCCAGGCTAGAAACTCTACCCTCAGAACCTAATCTTTAGAATTTAGCCTCAGGCTATAGTCTTTGTTTTCTGCCAGACAGGAACAAAAGGAAGTCTTAATCCAAAAACAATAGAACTTAACCCAACCTTTGGAAGGAAGTACCTACTGATTAGTGGCATCTACTGATAAGAGTAAGCTATAGGCAGAATTATCAATTTTCTGGAACAAAATGTGGTTTCAACCCTTTAATGACTTAATGAACTCCAGAATTCAGACTTTCAAAAACTAGATCAAACTTATTGGAGTGACTCTTTTTTTCGGGTCAGTATTCCCACAAAGTACATTTCAAGGGATATTTCTTGCACTGTATGTAAGTGTGATACTTATGATTATAGTGGGAATGGTTTATCTTTACTTCTCCCAAAAGAAACTACCAGAGATGCTGGATGCCACTAACTCAAGGAGATTGAGTAAAATGGAGAGGAAAATAGAACATATGGAGGAGGGCCAAGAGGAACTGCTACCTTATCTAAAGAACCTTGCCAAGCATTTAAGAAGGAAAAAACATATGAGTAGAAGGTTCCAACAGAAGGGAAACTTTCCCCATACTTCCTCCTCCTCATCATCCCTACTTGGGGATGATCCTGCCACACCCTCCACTCAACCCATTGATATAAATACTGCCACACCCTCCACTCAACCCTTCTGGCCTCAGCCTCATCCTCAGCCCATCCACCCCACCCCTCAGCCCCACTGCAGACAGTCCCAGCTGCTGCTGATACTTCAGCCCACACCCTCTCTGCCACTAATCACACAGAGATAGGAACTCAAGATAATGCAGCACAAAGCCTATTTCCTTTATGAGAAGTACCTACTTTCAATAATGAAGGAGACTTGGTGCCTGTAAGACACTATACTCCCTTCAACCCTGATGATTTAGCTATATTTAAAGAAAATATGCCCACTTTTGAGAAAGAACCATTCATAGTTTTTAAAAAATTAGGCAATATATTCCGAACTTATGACCCTAGCTGGCAGGACGTTGAAAATGTTTTAGATGAACTTTTGACAATTGGTGAGAAACAAAGGATCATTACTCGGGCCAATCATAAGAAAGGTAAAGATGTACCTAACTGGCCCCTGAAGGATCCAAAATGTAATTACAATTCTGCAACAGATCTTAAGAAATTACATGAAGGTAGGGAAGCATTATTGATACAGGAAAGATTTTAAAACCAAACAACAGTTAGAGAAAATTACAAAATGTAAAATAAATAAGTTTGATTATATTAAATTAAAAAGTTTTTGTACAAGGGAAAACAATGCAACCAAAATCAGAAGGGAAACAAACTGGGAAAAAAATCTTTATATTACGATTGTTTGCTGGACACTGGGGCTTCAAGATCAGTACTGGTGAGCAAGCCAGATGAAAACTGTAATTCTATTGGCTCTATAAACGTAGTAGGGGTATCAGGAACACCTCAAAAGGTCCCAAAACTTTATCCTCATATGGTAAGTTTCAGACCTTTATCAATTGAACACTCCTTTCTTTTAATGCCTGGATCCCCCACAAATTTACTGGGAAGGGATCTATTATGTAAACTTAAAGCCACAATAATTTGCAATACAGATGGTTCTATGTCACTGGAATTGCTGGAAGACTCTTTAAACTTGCTCCCTGTACTTCTTTCAGAAGAGCAAGAAGTAAAGGAGCCTCCCACTTTTGAAATCCCAGATGATATCCTGGAGTCTCTATGGACTACATCCTCTACTGATGTAGACCTACTAAAATCAGTTGTTTCTGTTCAGATCAGAACAAGAGGAGGACCAGCTCCCTCCATTCCTCAGTACTGCTTATCAAAAGAAGCCATTGAGGGAATCACCCCAGTGATAAATTCATTAATTGAGCAAGGAATAATAATCCAATGCAAGTCAGAATATAGTACACCTATTCTACCTGTTAAGAAGCCAAAATTAGGCCCAGAAGGAAAACCCCAATATTGATTTGTTCAAGATTTAAGGGCTATAAACAATCATGTTATAAAAAGACACCCTGTGGTTTCAAACCCAAACACAATTATTTCCTCTGTTCCCAGTACAGCCACTTACTTTACAGTCATGGACCTGTGCTCAGCCTTTATCTCAATTCCTATTCATGAGGATTCCACACATATATTTGCCTTTACCTGGAATAATTCTCAGTGATCCTGGGGGCATCTTCCCCAGGGGTATTGCGAAAGTTCATCCATTTTTGCACAGATTTTGAGCCAAGATACAGATAATATAATATTTAAAAATAGTAAATTAATTTAAAATTAAAAAAATTAAATTTGAAATTTAAAAAAATTAAAATTTAAAAAATAGTAAATTAATAAAAAAAAACTTGCTCCTAGCTTCGCCAGATGCTAAAACATGCCAAGAGGATAATAAACATCTTCTTTTAGAATTACATAAAAGAGGACATAAGATATCAAAAGGAAAAGTTCAGTGGTGTCTCCCCAGAGTAGAATATTTGGGGTTCATCTTGACAGCTGGTGCCCACTATATATCTCCTAAGCACATTGAAAATATTCAAAAATTGAGCAATCCTACCACTAAAATCACTTAAGAGCAATCTTAGGAGCAACAGGTTTTTGCAGACAGTGGATCCCTTCCTATGGGGAAATTACTAAACCCCTCATAGCACTAACAAAAGATTCAGTCCTTGAACCACTTAAATTAGAGCCAGAGCACAAGCTAGTTCTATCGAATTTAAAACAAGCTATCCTGTCTGCCCCTGCTCTAGGCATCCCAGATTATAACAAACCATTTACTTTATAGGTACATGAGTGTAGAGGGGTAGTTTCAGGTGTTTTAACCCAAACTTTGGGACCTTACCAGCTTCCAATTGCTTATTATTCAGCTCAGCTGGACCCAATAGCTGCAGGTGCACCACCATATCTTAGAGGCATAGCTGCCACAGCTCTGTTAGTGACAAAAACTGTTAATCTAGTATTGGGATACCCATTAACAATTATGTGCCCACATTAGTTGGAAGCATTACTGCTAAGACATAGAACACAGGTATTTTCTGATCAGAGAATTACAAGGTATGAAATAACCTTGCTGAATAATGAAAATATTACTTTAAAAAGTTGTACAACTCTTAATCCTGCCACCTTGCTTCCTGATTTACCAGTTTCAGAAGAACCTTTACATAATTGTTAAACACTAGTGTCCATGGCTGAAAAGCCTCTAGACAATCTCCTGGACACTCCTTTAGAAAATCCTGATCTAGTTTTATTTACTGATGGTTCTTCTTTTATGAGGGATGGCATACGCTACACTGGAGCTGCTATAGTCACAGAATTTAACACTGTATGGTCAGCTTCACTGCCCTCAAATCTAAGTGCTCAAGTCGCGGAACTCATAGCCCTAAAACATGCGTGTATAATTGCCAAAGATAGAAGGGCAACAATTTATACAGATTCTCAATATACATTTGGAATGTGTCATGCAGTGGGTATGTTATGGCTCCAGAGAGGATTTTTAACCTCAGCTGGAAAATCTATAGCTAATGCAAAAATTATTAATGAAGTTCTTTCTGCTCTCCAACTACCCAAAGCCCTAGCTGTAGTTCATTGCTCTGCCCATACAGGTGACACTGACCCTGTCTCTAAGGGAAATGACCAGGCAGATACTGCTACAAAGTTAGCAGCTATAGAAGGGCCTACATTAATTTTAACATTAACAACCACTGATGACTCAAATTTATCACTTTCCTATGATGAGAAGGAAGTAACAAAATGGAAGCAGAAATTTAAAGCTAAACAGATAAATGGAGTATGGGTGTCCTCTGAAGGAAAACCCCTGCTCCCTAGAAACTTTTATCACCAAATTTGCCAATTTATTGGTACCCAAGGCATCGTGGACTCTGTTAAAAGGGTATGGATAGCTCCTGGCATAACCACTATAGCCTCTAAAGTGTGTGCAGCTTGCCCTACCTGCCAAGCATATAACCAACTTGCCTTTCATGGCAAGGCTTTTCGTGGGCATCCATTGGCTTACACACCTTTTGAGCACCTACAAATTGATTTCATAACAACGCCAAAGGCTGGACAATATAAATTCTGTCTAGTCATAGTGGATCAACTGACCAGGTGACTGGAAGCATTTCCTACTGCCCGAGCCACATCAGCCTTTGTTGCCAAGGTGCTTTTTTTTTTTTTTTTTTTTTTTTTTTTTTTTTAAACCCTTGTACTTCGGTGCATTGTCTCATAGGTGGAAGATTGGTAAGGGTGGGCAATGGGGGTCAAGTGACTTGCCCAGGGTCACACAGCTGGGAAGTGGCTGAGGCCGGGTTTGAACCTAGGACCTCCTGTCTCTAGGCCTGACTCTCACTCCACTGAGCTACCCAGCTGCCCCTCCAAGGTGCTTTTAAAAGAAATCATTCCTCGTTTTGGCCTGCCTGCACATATTGACTCAGACAGGGGGAGTCACTTTACTGATTCAGTTTTATCTGAAATATATTCCTGTTTGGGGATAACTCCAAAATTCCATGTACCATATCACCCCCAGAGCTCAGGCCAAGTTGAACGGATGAACAGAGAACTTAAAACTATGATTGGCAAATTATGTACTGAGACACACCTAAAATGGCCTGAAATTCTCCCTCTAGCTCTATTTTATCTTAGAAGCAGGCCCAGGGGAGATCTACACATCTCACCATATGAGATACTTTTTGGACATCCGCCTATACAGGCTAAGCCTTTTTCTCCTGCATATACATCACTATTAGGAGGAGATACTTATATTGCTTCTTATATACAGGAATTGCAACACAAACTGCATGAATTCCATGAATCTGGAACTGCAGTATAAGCAGGACCAATAGACTTTTCACTTCATGACCTGAACCCAGGAGAAAAGGTGTATGTAAAGAACTTCCAGTGCACTGGGGCAACCCAGTCTCAATGGGATGGCCCATTTGAAATTTTATTACCTACCCCAACAGCTATAAAAATTGGAGAAAAGGACTCTTGGATTCATTGCTCACATGTAAAGAGGGCATCTTCTTTTGAACCTGATTATGACTGTTTCCTGTTACCTGCATTGGAGATAACAGTTCATAGACTTATTGATGCTAATTTTGGAATCATTGGTTGTTCTTGATACTTTCCCTGATTTTATTTTAATTTTCTTATTGATTTTCCTAATATCTTTTAATAGAATAATTAATATTTTTGTCTTTTTTCTCATTTCTTGTACTTAAGTACATATAATCACTTAATTTTTTTCATTATTTTTTGCAATGCTATAACATATATATTTGCTATAATATTACTGCTTACTCACAAGGTTTAGACTTTGGGAACCTGCCATATATTGTTAAATTGTTATGGGACTGTGATTAATGCTTCTGTCTGATTCCAGGAGAAGGGAACACAAGAACCGTTAATAGTGCTAAGAAAGCACAAGGTCATGGAGATTGACCGACCAATCCCAATGGGATTGATGAAAACATCTTCACAGAGCACAAGGTCAAAGAGATCATACAAATACAGGTGGGATTGAGGTACTCCCACGCTAACACTAAGGACTTGAACTCAGTGTAAGAATCGAATTTGCCACTCTTAACATATGTTAAGACGTAGGACTCTCCAAACTACACCGCCAGTGAGGTATCGCAGTTGGCCATCATCTGGCTCACTCATATATTCCTGAGAATGAAGGGAATGACAGACACTTCCCTCGTATATAAATCTGGTCCTTTTTTCTCCCTTATAGAATGGTAACTTCTTGCAGTCTTGGCTGCAAATGGGTAAGTGTGGTATTACTGCATTGTGTCCTACAGACTAGTAGGATAGAAATTATATTAATTGGACCCTAATATAAGGGCCTGTTATAAATTTATTTTGTTTATTCAAAACTTTTGTATACATAGCTTTTGATATTTTGATTCTGATTTTAATATTTTATTTTTCCAAAGTTTCAATTTTTTTCTTTTTGATTTTTTTATATACTTTTGTGTTTTTTCTTTTGAATTTACTCATACAACCCCATGACTCAACTATATATCTTGAGCTGATCTGGGTATTTTTCTTTTTAAAATACCCACATCAGGGGTGATTGTATTTTTATAAAATCCTAGATTTAATTGTATTTTTATTATATCCGAGATTTAATTTTCTGATTTTGTTTGAGAAAATTTTTCAGAGAAAGAAACTCTCTGATCCCTTAATCCAGAGAATGAACTGTTTGCAGAGACATGCCTGAAGAATCTACATTTAATCAAGAGATCCAGAATGAACTTTGGGTTGCAAATTGATTGAACTGATGGGTTTGTTGCATCAAGTGATCCAGAACAAACTTTGGTTATAAATGATTGAACTGATGGGTTTTGAACAGCTACTTTAAATGTACATGTTATACCAATAGGGAACTGCTCCCAATTGGTTTCTTGTCAATGCACTTAACAAAACATTGGTTTTGCCTTCTCTCTTTTCCATTTCCCCTCTTACCTCTAAGTATTGTAGTTAGAAGACCTTTGTGGGTATAAGATGATTATGTAAAATGATCACTTGGGGTGACTAGGCACCCAATATGATCATCAGGGGGGATTGTGTAAATAAAAATAACTCTAGCCCATTCATAGTCAAAAATCTACTTACCCTAGGCATCTAGATTATATCATCCCCACCTCCCTTAGTTGGAGAGGGGAGATAGTTAATCACAGGGACAATAAGATCAAATCAAGAACAAGGGACTGCCCTTTGGGCAGTCCAAATCAGTGTAGAGGCTGCCATTGGTCCACTTGAATTAGAGGTGGCCCACAGGAAATGACGAGAGACACTATCTCTTTAAATATGTGGGTTATAAGCTGGTAAGGGGAGTTCTGGCTTTGGACTTGGTGTTGAAGGTGCTCGGCTGAGACCTTAGAATGCTTCTACTCTGAATCGTCACGTGGGTAAGTTAGGCTGACTTCTTTGGCCTACCTTGGTGTTTCCAAACTCTGCCTTAAGTAGGCTTCTAGCCTCTCTGATTTCTAAGGTCTTGTGTCTTGTAGCCTAGTTTATTAGTCTTTTAACCCTCTCTCTTCGTCCAGGCCTCTCCAGGCCTGAACTAGCCTCTCCCTCTCTCTATTTCCCTATCTTTTACCTTCCTAATTGTAAATAAACTACCTTAAACCCAATCCTGACTTGGGTCTATTTTAATTATGGAATCAATCTGAATTGTTGATTCCTGGCGACCACATTTTAATACAAATCTATAAATACCTAAAATCTCCCTCTTACAATAGTTTTGAAGGAAAAGACAATTCATTATATCTTAAACATTTTGAGTTTGAGATATCTCCAGAATATCCCATTTGAAATGTGAAATAGGCTTATCATGTGGGACTAATGCTCTGTAGATAAAAGCACATCAGATATATAAATCTATGAATCACCCATACAAAGGTGATAATTAAACCTTTGGGAGTTGTTGAGGTCACCAACAGAGAGGGTGTGGAGACAGAAAAAGACCCAAGACAGAGGACTAGGGAACACACAGAGTTAAGAGGAATCATATGGAAGGCGAGTCTGTAAAGGAGACCTAACAGGAATGGCAAAATAAAATAAGAGGAAAACCTGGAGAGTCATATCATGGAATCCTAAGGCAGACAGCTTCAGATGCTATTTTTTAAAGCTGTTGTATGAAAGAAAGGTGTGTTTTGTAGACTGGCTGAAGGAAAGGATGACACATACTGAATGGAAAGGAGCTGAAGTCTACCATGATTTGAGCTAGCTCTAGTTCCATCCAGAGTTGAGGAAGAAGAAACCTCTGTGTTTTATTTAGTTGTTATCTGCTGATCCTTTTTGTTTCTAAAAAAAGATGGCAGAGTGGGGATGAGGCTTTGGAGACCCTTTGCTATAAAGACTGAAATGTGGTTTTGACAAAATCAGATTCTTGTTGAATGGAGAACTCCTTGGGTGAAGCTCTACTGCCCAGAGCCCAAATTGAAGAGCTTTGCTGTAGCCAGATGCAGAGATCATATTGAATGAAGCAAAATTCCCCTGAGTAAAGAGCTGGCAAGCCTTGTCTTCATTACCCAGAAAGCTACTCTAGAACTTTTGCAGTTGTCTCACTTAAGGAAAGGATTTATTGCTATAAAAGAGTAACTTTATTTCAGCACCTTTTTTGAGCCATTCTAGGGGGCAGCTGGGTGGCTCAGTGTATTGAAAGCCAGGCCTAAAGACAGGAGGTCCTTAGGTTCAAATCTGGCCTCAGATACTTCCCAGCTGTGTGACTGTGGGTAAGTCACTTGAGCCCAATTGCCTAGCCCTTATCACTCTTCTCCCTTGGAACCAATACACAGTATTGACTCCTATCTGGGGTACCATAATAGAATAGGATACATTTTCCAATCTGCAATAAAAAAGTGGAGGCAGGAATCAGAGCCAATGAATTTATATTAAAGAGGATCCCAAACCCAGATCCTCATGATCTGAGACCCCTCCCTGCTCCAGAATACAGGATTTATAACCCTTCAGTCCAAAATGGGAAGCTTTATGTACAAGAATGTCTAGATGAGTACAATAGAAAATATACATTTACACTGCTGAATCCAAATCAGGTAAGACTGGGAATAATTACAACAGGCCACTGGCACAAAACAACAGGGTGAATTTATTAGGAGTCCATACAGAGGGTCAAGGAAGTTTGAGAGGTCTAGAGAAAACACCATCCAAAGAAGTGAGGATGAAGCCGTCCAGCAGCTCCACGAAGATTCCTAGTGGGTTGGACACTCAGAAAGGGGAACCAAGGACTGGGTGAAAATGGGTTACAGGTTAAGAACTAATGGAAAGAGAACATAAGGCAAGAATAAACACACACAGACAAAGAAAGTTTTGGGATAAGGTAGACAGACAGCAAGTAAGCTCTGGTGGTCAAGAGCTTAGATGGTTCAGAGCTCTGATGGTTAAAAGCTTCTATCCTATCTGTCCTATTGCTACTTTTATTGGGGTTACAACTATAGATGGGGGAAGGGGAGAGCCAATTGGTCTTATACATAATCATCAGGAGCTACAAACTGTTGGAAGCTGAAATAACAGGTAGAGCAAACATCTAGATCAGGAGTCCATGAGGCATAAGGTCTTAATACAAATACTGATTGATTGAAGGTAAGGAAAGGAGCCTGAGATAACTGACCAGGCTTCCAGAGTGTAGCCTTAGGGAAGGGCTAGGAATTTGGCAAGGTTGAGGTTCAGTTTACCTCAAGGTTACAAAAATCAATCTTAAGCAATACAAGAGTCAGTTTTTTGATTAAAATAATATCAAGTTTAATGTATACCTGGATTGCTACAGAGAAGGTCAAGATCTGCTCAGGGGGAATGACCAAGGAGCAGGGGGCTCCTAAAGTAACTGTGAATTTTCCAGTGAAGCTTGTGACTTCTCTATCATGAAGAATTTGAATAATCCAGCCTAGGGTGAAGACCCTTTAGTTGTGATCAGGCAGGGGGACTTCAAAACTAGGTCAAAATCTAACACAAGAAGAATCCACCCAATTATTTAAACAAACTTAATTATTCCAAATTCCTTTGTGTGTTTACATTAGTTAAGTGTTCTTAAGTATCTAAATGCATTTTGATGTCTGCTGATAAAAATGAAAGGATCACTACCCCCATGGAATCACATTAAACTGAATAATGTTGATTGGAATACAACAGAGGGACAAAATAATAGTTTCATTATTAAAGCTCAGGTTAATCCCACCAGAGAGGATGAAATTATATTATTATTCTATATCATCAAATTACATGATCATATTACATTCAGTCTTATACAATCATCTTAACAAAGTAAGGAAATCAGATGATTTCAAAATGAAAGTTAATGTTTCAGAATTAGATTTAGATCCAGAATTACAATGAAAAGTCCAAAAAATGCCTCAGCATACAACATGTGACCAAGAGGGATGATCAAATCACATCACAACTTTCTAAATGGGTACATATATACTATATATCTCACCTTCTTTGAAAAGTTTAGTCCATAATCTAGCCATATTCAGATTAAAGAGAACCTGCTTTTCTACAGTGTAACTTTAGAATAGTTTATCCAGTTTGACATTATGAGAAACAACGTTATAAATTTCAACATATTGCCCATGTTCAAATGACCGTACACAGAATTGCATCCACTTATTACCTTTTGCATGTTTATCACATCTAAAATGTTATAGGAAGTTATTCAGTATGAAGTAATTGTATCACACTAAAGAAATCATAAGAACAGATAACATTTATATAATGATTGCCACATGCCAAGCAGTTTTAAATCTTTTTAATTCTAATGTTGCCATTTTTACCTTTAGAAAGAGATGAAGTCTCTGTCTAAACAAGTAAATTACTGATACAATTTTATCATGGACTTTTCTGAATCTCTATATTTTCTAGCATTGTCATTTTTTAAAATGCCAAATAATGAATGTATTTATTAAAATTTACGTCATTCTAATTCAGAAAACTATAGCTCAATAGAACACACTTCACTTTAAATGAGATTACACCATGATTTAGTTCCAGTAAATAATCCCATCTCAAAAAAAGCAATTGAACTGAACTCCCTGAGGAAAAAAAACCCCAAGGCCAGATGTATTCACAAGTGAATTCTACCACATCTTTTCCTTTTATGACACAAATATGATGCTGATATCTAAACCAGGATGAGCAAAACCAGAAAGAAAACCATCGACCAATTTCCCTAATGAATATCGAAACAAAATTCTACAATAAAAACTAGGAAAGTGATTGCAACAACATATCAAAAGATCACAGGCTAAAATGAGGTGGGATTTATGGCCAAAATGCAGTACTGGCTCAATATTAGGAAGACATACACCATAATTGGCTGTATCGACAACAAAACCAAAAGAAATCATCTGATTATCTCCATAGATGGAGAAAAAATGTTTGACAAAATACAATACTTGTTCCTATTCAAAACACTAAGACACATAAGAGTAAATATAGCTTCCCTTCAAATGGAGAGGAATATCTACTACATCAGGGGATGTCCATCATCAACACTATTATTCAACATTTTACTGGAAATTCTAACTCTTGGAATGAGGAGAAAAAAATGGAAGTAACTGGAATAGACAATGAGGAAGAAAAACTGTTGCTCTTTCTAGATGACATGCTGGTATACCTAAAGAAGCCTAGAGAATCAACTAAAAATGAATTGAAATAATTGAAAACTAGCAATTTTACATGTAATTGGAAAACAATAAAACATTACTAAAGAAAATAAAGCAGTGGCGTGTGGAACCTTTCTTGGTAGTGAACAGAGGACACAGCAGCAGCATTGCCCTTGTCTGGAGCTGTCTATTATGGGTTAAATGATGCTTCTGTTCCTAAATGGCCTTACCCATTAGCTCTGCCACATTCAGATGTGAACCTGGTAGAAGGAAGCATGGGTAGCAGCTAAGGTGAACCTGAATCCACTCTCTCCAGGACTGAGGTTTTAGAGGGAGGAGTGTGTCCCAGTTCAGGAACCTGTGACTGTCCTTCTGCTCTTGCTACATTTTCTTTGCAAAGGCTAATTAATGATGATGGCTAATAAGTGATCGCCATCATTATAGTAATTAGGAAATGGTTCTGGACAGCTAGACCAAGATCAATTTTGTAGCCCCCATCTCGTTCTGTGGAGTCAAAATGACCAGAACAAATTTCTTCTCTGTGGCACTCTTCAATCTGCATGCCATGTACACTGACTTATTCACCCAAGATTCATTGTTCTCATCCTGAGGTCCTTGCTTAGTTCCTCTTGCAGAAAGACGTCAGCAGTTCAGATTCTTTGGCCTTTACCATCCTTCTCCCAGTTATCTCAGCTGTCACTGACCCTTCTCTTCTCTCTGGGCACAGGACACACCTGTGATTCACTGGAAGTTGGGCAGAGCCCAGGATAAAGGTGTAGGAATGGCAGTGAGACAGGACCAGGAGAGAGCAGTCACCCAGCTGAGAGACACCGGCATGGAGAAGCCCAGCAAATGCACCTTTCTACAGGGGATCTTTTTACCACCTGTTTTATATAATGTGGAGGCAATCAAAAGGATGCAGGATGAATTTGAAGTTCGGAACCAAGATGTCATTATAGTGGCCTATCCCAGGTCAGGTAAGGAGCAGGACTGGGAACCAGCAGAAGAGGAGGAGTCTAGAAGGGATGAGCTTTCTGTGATTTTGCACATTCTAGGCTTCAGCAGTCAGAGACAGAAGGGCTTTGGATTCCCTGTACTTAGCTGAGCCTCCTCATTGGAAAGCCAACATTCTTTACCTTTTGTGGCCCTCCTGCAGACAGTTTCCACAAGCCCATACACCTCTCATCAAAGTAAGATTTTTATTTTTATTTTTCTTATTTTTTACAGATTATGTTTATTTATTTGTTATTTATTTTAACATTCTTTTCTTTTTAAATTTTGAGTTCCATGTACTCTTCCTCCCTCCAACTCCTCCTCCACCCACTGAGAAGGCAAACAATATAGTATCAATTATAAGTGTGAAATCATGCAAAACATATTTCCATATTTGTAAAAAAACATCCCAAGAAATAAGGAATAAGAAATTATCTTTAAATGTGCCCTCAAGAGTTCACCAATTCTCTATCTGAAGGTGGATAGTATTTTTTCATCAAAAGTTCTTTGGAATTGTCTTGGGTCCTGTAAGAGGGAAATTTAGGTATTTTATAGATATGTATTTAAAGTGTGGCCGCCAGGAGTCAACAATTCAGGTTGATTCCGTAATTAAATCAGACCCAAGTCAGCATTGGGTTAGGCAGTTTATTTACAATTAGGAAGGTAAAAGGTAAGGAAATAGAGAGAGAGGCTAGTCCAGGCCTGCAGAGGCCTGGATGGAGAGAGAAGGTTAAAAGACTAAATAAATCAGGCTACAAGCCACAAGGCCCAGCAACCAGATAGGCTAATGCCTGCTTAAGGCAGAGTTTGGAAAAACGCCAAGGTAGGCCAAGGAAGTCAGCCTAACTTACCCACATGACCATTCAGAGTAGAAGCTGCAGGAGGTCTCATTGGAGATCCTTCAGCACCGAGTTCAGAGCAGGAACTGCTCACCAGGAAGTAACCAACATACTTGAGGATATAGTGTCTCTCCTCACTTCCCGTGGGTCCACCTCTAATTCAAGTGGACAAATGGCAGCCTCTACACTGATTTGGACTGCCCAAAGGGCCGTCCCAAGTTCTTGATTTGTTACTTATTGTCACGTGTGGGTATCTAGTCTCCCCTCCCCACTAAGGAAGGTGAGGGTGACGTCATTTCTATGCCTGGGTTAAGTACGAGTCTAACTAGGAATGGGCTGGAACTGATTCCATTTACACAGTCATCATATTGATCAGAGTACTCAGAGTAACCACGTCTTTCGTACTTGATTATCAATATAACACTACTGTTACTGTCAGGCACAATGATCTTTTGGTTCTTCTCAATTCAAAAAAGGGTGCTTTCTATATAAATGCTAGCCATTATTATCATTACTATTATTAAAAAACAGAGAAGATAGATGGTAGGAATAATCTGGAGGCAGAGTTTATCTTGGTTTGAGTGGCTGCATGAAAAGTGAGTGAGAAAATCAAAGTTAGAGAATAGAATATAGTTGAACAGGTCAACCATAACATCAACACTGTGAAGGGAAAGCAAGCAAATAGTATAGATGGACTGACAGAGCCAGAAGAGGTGGATCAGGTCATGGTCAGGAGGAGTGAGACAGAAGGGAAGGTGGAATGTTCAGAGGTATGGAATCAACCTGGTCACTCCTCAGCTCAAATACATTAGGTGGCTCCCTATGACCCCTGGGATGAAATGCATGACACTTTCCACAGTCTGACTAGAAGCTACACAGTAAGATTTTTAGATCATTAAAAGATGTGCTGAATTTCAGTAACAGATTAGGGAAGACAAAGATGTCATTTCTCCCCCCTCAAGTTCATGGATCTTCTCAAAGCTCTCCACACCTCCTGGATGTTCATAGACCCCAGGCCTAGAAGCCCAGGTATAAGTAGAATCCCAAGGGCTCTAGAAGGGAGAAACTTGCTAGAAACAAAAAAAGGTACAAAAACTCAGAGTGACCATGAAATCCAGATACTCTGATGTTTCCACTAGGACCTCAGTCCTCTGTGAAAGAGTGTTTGGCACACCCTAATGGGGCCAGGCTGGATTTGTGTTCCTGTTCCATGGAAACAGTGAGCTACACCAAAGGGGAAGGATTAGAGAAAAGGGTAGCATTGAGCTTCAGAGCAATGATAGGTGGGTCACAGGGATGAAGTTAGTGGAAGGACAAGCAATGTGGAAGGGGCAGGACAATTTTCCAAGTGAGGCCATTTTTTTTTTAAAGGAGTAAACACAATTGGTTTTATTTGAGCTAGAAGAAAACAAGTGCCATCATTTCATGGACCACTTAGTCATCTTGTCTTTCAGTGTTTAAAATAAATAGCCACCATAAAGATACTTGGAATCTGAGTCAATATCTGCCCAGAGATGAAGCAGTAGAGAGACTACCTAGGTCTTGACAAAATCCTGTAAACCAGAGATTCTTAACCTTTTTTTCTGTGTGTCATGGGCCTCTTCGGCAGTAAGGTAAAGCCTATGGACCCCCTTTAAAAATAATGTTTTAAAAGAGGGGTTAGGGGGATTGGGGGAGAGGGAAAGAACATGAAACATGTAACTAGGGGAATATATTCAAAATAAAAATTAAAAAAATAGTGGTGATAATGGGCATCCTTGCTTCACTCCTGATCATATTGGGATGTTATATCCCCAATGGAGATGATACTTGGTGGTTTCAAATAAATACTACCTATTATTTTAAAAAAATGTTTTTAATTTTAAAGAAAATGCTAAGTTTCAATTAGAGATGGTATTATCCGTGGCCCCCCCAATCCATATTGATGTCCTCTAATGAACTCCTTGAAATCTATTTGTGGACCCTAGATTTTTTTTTAAATTTTAAACATTTATTAATATTTATATTTTAGAAAAGTTAACATGTTTACAAGAGTTATGCTCTTACTTTCCCTTTCACCCCCAACCTCCCCCCTCCCCTGGCCATTATGCAATTCCACTGGTTTTAACATGTGTCATTAATCAAGACCTATTTCCAAATTGTTGATAGTTGCATTGGTGTGGTACTTTCGATCCCCAATCATGTCCTCATCATCCCATGTGTTCAAGTAGTTGATTTTCTTCTGTGTTTCCTCTCCTGCAGTTCTTCCTCTGAATGTGGGTAGCATCTTTACCATAAATCCCTCAGAGATGTCCTGGGTCATTGCAGTGCTGCTAGTACACAAGTCCATTACATTTGATTTTACCACAGTATATCAGTCTCTGTGTACAATGTTCTTCTGGCTCTGCTCCTTTTGCTCTGCATCAATTCCTGGAGGTCTTTCCAATTCACATGGAATTCCTCCAGTTTATTATTCCTTTTAGCACAATAGTATTCCATCACCAGCATATACCATGATTTGTTCAGCCATTCCCCAATTGAAGGGCATCCCCTCATTTTCCAGTTTTTTGCCACCACAAAAAGCGCAGCTATAAATATTTTCGTGCAAGTCTGTTTATCTATGATCTCTTTGGGGTACAAATCCAACAATGGTATGGCTGGATCAAAGGGCAGGCATTCTTTTATGGCCCTTTGAGCATAGATCCAAATTGCCTTCCAGAATGGTTGGCTCAGTTCACAACTCCACCAGCAATGCATTAATATCCCAATTTTGCCACATCCCCTCCAACATTCATTACTCTCCCCTTCTTTCATTTTAGCCATTCTGTTAGGTGTGAGGTGATACCTCAGAGTTGTTTTGATTTGCATTTCTCTAATTATTAGAGATTTAGAACACTTTCTCATGTGCTTATTGATAGTTTTGATTTCTTTACCTGAAAATTGCCTATTCATGTCTCTTGACCATTTATCAATTGGGGAATGGCTTGATTTTTTATACAATTGATTTAACTCCTTGTATATTTGAGTAATTAGACCCTTGTCAGAGTTTTTTGTTATAAAGATTTTTTCCCAGTTTCCCTTCTGATCTTGGCTACATTGTTTTGGTTTCTACAAAAGCTTTTTAGTTTTATATAATCAAAATAATTTATTTTACATTTTGTAATTTTCTCTAACTCTTGTTTGGTTTTAAAACCTTTCCTTTCCCAGAGGTCTGACAAGTATACTATTCTGTGTTCACTTAACTTATTTATAGTTTCCCTCTTTATATTCAAGTCATTTACCCATTCTGAATTTACCTTGGTATAGGGTGTGAGATGTTGATCTAAACCTATTCTCTCCCATATTGTTTTCCAAATTTCCCAACAGTTTTTGTCAAATAGTGGATTTTTGTCCCAAAAGTTGGGCTCTTTGGGTTTATCATATACTGTTTTGCTGACGTCACTTATCCCAAGTCTATTCCACTGATCCTCCTTTCTATCTCTTAGCCAGGACCATACCATTTTGATGATTGCTGCTTTATAGTATAGTTTAATATCTGGTACTGTTAGGCCCCCTTCCTTCACATTTTTTTCATTATTTCCCTTGATATTCTTGATCTTTTGTTATTCCAAATGAACTTTGTTATAGTTTTTCCTAATTCAGTGAAAAAGATTTTTGGTAGTTTGATAGGTATGGCGCTAAATAGGTAAATTAATTTGGGTAGAATTGTCATTTTTATTATGTTAGCTCGTCCTACCCATGAGCAATCAATGTTTTTCCAATTCCCTGACTCCTTGGAGGCCGATGTAGAGTTTATTCAGAGTACAACTCTAAAGGGAGCTCGAGTTTGGAACAGGTTGGCCTTTAGATTCTCATAGGAAATGAAGTAACTAAGAAAAGGGCTCCAAATAAGTCATTGATAATGAGCCATAATATATTCAGAGTCTTATCAAATACAATCTCTTTGGGAGGGAAATACCACAGGGTCCCCCATCATCCAAATACCTTATCAGAACAGTGATGCAAAAGGGTAGGCATGGGAATGCCATCCATGAGAAGATGGAGGCCAGATCCCAAATATGGTCTTACCATTCCATCACATATTAAGCTAATTCCCCCAATTCGACATTTGAAGTCCCAATAAATAAGACCATGATACAATAAACAGGGATGGTCTATAACACTGATTCTGGAGAACACTTGAGGGCCCTGGGAAGCACAACCTTTTTCTGGACCACCATCCCCTCAATTTTTCTAGGGCTCACAGCAGTGATAATATTGCACAGACCCTACATATTCCCCAAATGAGCAATCCCAGAAGCATCAAATGTTAGTGCTGGAAAAGATCTTACAAGCCCTTGAATCAAACCTCTACAGAAAAGGAATGTCCACTCTACCTATCCTAATAAGGGACCCAGACTTCCTGAAGACTACCAAGGACAGAAGCTTTCCCTACCCAGGCAGCCAGAACACTTCTGGGACAAACAAATTGTTAGGAACTTTTGACAGATATCAAACCTAGATCTTCCTCTCTGGAATATCCTTCATGACTCTTGGTTCTGACCTCTGGAATCATAAAGAACAAGCTCCTGCTGGCCTCCTTCCTCTGTTCTGGGTCAAACAGGTTATTCACATTTTCCCTCCTCACTTTCTGCCTTTCAGAAAATCTTGCCCAGATGGGACCAAGCAAGGTAAGATTCAAACCCAGGACTTCTTGACTCCATGTCCAATAATTCATTAACTACAACTTCTTAAAGGTCACCTAGTTTGCATTGAAGTGGTAATAGTGGGATTAGAAACCAATTCCTAGGACAGACAGGACAGAGTGCTGCTGTAGCTGCCTCTTGTATATATGCTAACCTACAGCCAAATTTTCTACTCCTCCACCCCTAAAAATGCTCCATGCTGTCCTGCTTCCATATATTTGTTTATGCTGTCCCTTAAGCCCCAAGTGCTCTTCCCATCCCCATCTCTTGGCTAAAGTGCTATCTAGTCTTCACAGCCCAAGAACCTGGGTCTTATCCTTCCAGTTTCATCAATGATGAACTTTGCTCATGACTTGTGTCATTCTCATGCAACTCTATGGAAGCTTCTATGGAAGTTGGGCTATTTGCTTATGTTTCACAGCGGTCCACTCCATGGCTTACCCCAAGTCATGATTTGAAGCAACCTGAAGGCAGGGATCCCATACTGATTTCTTCCAACTCTGATCACAGTACACTTCTAGAATCCTTACACTGGTTGTGCTCTCTCTGCCTCCTCCCCTCTGCCTCTTGGTTTCTCTGGCTTCCTGCAAGGCTGACCTCAAATCCCTCCTTCTCCAAGTGGCCTTCCCTAGTAGCCCAACCTGTCAGTACCTTCCTTTCTGAGATTTCCTTACACACACACACACACACACACACACACACACACACACACACACACACACACATCATTCNACACACACACACACACACACACACACACACACACACACACACACACAAACACACATCATTCTGTATAGCTCTTCTATGAACTGACATAATTACGTGTTGCCTCTCACCTTAGACTGTGACTTTCATGAGGGAAGGAACTCTATTTTTGCCTTTCTTTGTAGCTCCTCTATTCAGCACAGTGTCCAGCATCCAGGAATTTCCCAACAAATATTTACTGAATGACTGTATACTCTTTGTTGTGGCCATCCAACTATCCAAGGAAACTTAAGCTTCACATCAGGGAGAACTTCTTGACAAATAGTATTGTCCCAAGTAGAGTTGGGGCATCTTCTTTTGCTCTCGCCCTGGAAGTCTTTCATTGATTTATACTGATATGGACTGGACTGATCCTTCTGAGTTCTCTCTTGCCTCTGAGGGATTGTGATTTTGAAAATGAAATATTCCTCTGTTCCTTTTATTCCATGCAGGAACCCACTGGATGATAGATATCATCAGCCTGATCTACTCAAAAGGGGATGCCACTTGGATCAAATCTGTCCCTTTCTGGAAACGTTCTCCCTGGTTAGAACATGAAAATGGCATGAAAACGATCAAGAATAAGGCAGACCCACGACTCTTCACTTCCCATCTCCCAATCCATCTCTTCCCTAAGACTTATTTCACCAGCAAGGCCAAGGTGAGCACAGCAGGTCCCTGATTAACAGGGAAAGAAACAGTTATCTAGAAGTTGAAGGGAGAATCGATGCAGAGAGGCTGTAAATGTACTCCTGGTTCATATTCCATAGGAATTCAGGGAAATCAGAAGGCAGAGAGAGGAATATCTCTGCTCTCCATCCTCTACACATTGCCCTAATAATCTACCTAGTGGTTCCCTCTACCCATGTTAATGCTCACTCCATCATTTAGAGACCTTTAGACTCTATCAAAAAGGACTAGAAGGATGTGGGATTAAGGAGAAAAAAAGAAAGTATTGAATGGAATTACGAAACTGACTTGGAGGACTTTGGACATAGGATTAAATTGGAGAAAGACAGGTTTTGTAGGAATTGAGGAGACTGTGTAGGAGAATGAGTAGTACTATGGAGAAAATCAGGAGAATAAGAATAACTCTTCTTCCAGAGTCTGAAGGGCCATCATGTGCAGAAAGTGTTAGGTGTGTTCTGCCTAACCCCAGAGGAGAGCCAGGAGCTGTGGGGTCAAGTTACATATTTTACAATTGAGGCTAAAACTTAAGAACTACTTCCTAACAATTGAAGTTGTCACAGAATGAAACTAGCTTCCTCAAGAGGTAGTAGAGTCCCCATCCCTGGAGGTCTTCAGGCAGAACCTGGGAGGTCATTTTGTTCTGATATAATAGTGAATATTCTTTTTTTCTGAAAATCATACCCCAGTAATAAATAATCATGTTAATATGATGGTCAAATTTCTTTTCAGATCTCTATGTCATGATAACATGGAAAAATTTATCCTCAAGCAGATAGTTAAGAACATTAGGTGTGGTCTTCCTGGAAATTCTTAATCATCTACTAGTCTTCTCGAATCAAATGCCCAAATATGAGCAATTAGTATTTTTCAATTGTTTAGATGTGTCTTTATTGGTGTGAAAAGTGTTTTTCAATTGTGTTTATATAATCCCTGTGTTTGCCTTGGTAAGTAGATTCCCAAATATTTTATTTTGTTTAAAGTGCTTTTAAAAGGAATTTCTCTTTCTATCTCTTGTTGCTGAACTTCGTTGGTAATATATAGAAATGCTGATGATTTATGGGGATTTTTTTGCATCTTACAAATTAACTAAAGTTTTTATTTCAACTAGTTTTTTAGTTGCTTCTCTAGGATTCTCTATGTATCCCATCATGGTATCTGCAAAGAATGATAGTTTTGTTTCCTTGTGCCTACTTTAATACGTTCAATTTCTTTTTCCTTATTCTTAATGCTAGCATTTTTAATACAATATTAAATAGTGGTGATAATGGGCATCCTTGTTTCACTCCGGATCTTATTGGGAAGGTCTCTAACTTATCCGCATTGTAGATGACACCTGCAGAAGGTTTTAGATAATACTTATTGTTTTAAGGAATAACCCATTTATTCCTATGCTTTCTAGCTTTTATAAGAAGGGGTATTGTATTTTGTGAAAAATTTTTTTCATCTATTGAGATAATCATGTGATTTCTGTTATTTTGTTTATATGGTGAGTTATGGTGATAGTTTTCCTAATATTAAACCAGTCTTGCTTCCTGGTCTAAATCCACCTGGTCATAGAGAATGATCCTTGTGAAATATTGTTGTTGTCTCCTTCCTAGTATCTTATTTAAAATTTTTGCATCTATATTCATTAATGAAATTGGCTTAGAATTTTCTTTCTCTGTTTTTGTGCTTCCAGGCTTAAGAAAAACATCATATTTGTTTCATAAAAATAATTTGGTAGGAGTTGTTTATTTTGCCAAATAGTTTGTATACTGTTGGGATTAATTGTTCTTAAAATGTCTGATAGAATTCACTTGTGAATGCATCTGACCCTGGAAATTCTTTCTTAGGGAGTTGACTGATGGCTTGTTCAATTTCTTTTTCTGAGATGGGATTATTGAGGTATTTGCTTTCCTCTTTTATTACTCTGAGCACTGTGTATTTTTGCAAATATTCATCCATTTCATTTAGATTTTCAGATTATTGGGATATAATTGGGCAAAATAGCTCCTAATGATTCCTTTAATTTCCTCTTCATTGGTGGTGAATTCACCATTTTCATATTTGATGCTGATTATTTGATTTTCTTTTTTCTATTTTTAAATCAAATTAACCAATGCCCTGTCTATTTTCTTCATAAAACCAACTCATAGTCTTATTTATTATTTAAATGGTTCTCTTACTTTCAATTTTATTAATTTCTCCTTTAATTTTTAGGATTTCAGCTTAGTCTTTAACTGAGGGTTTTAAAATTTGTTCTTTTTTATTTTTTTTTATTTGCATGCCCAATTCATTGATCCCCATTTTCTCTATTTTATTGATCTAAGCATTTAGAAATTAAACTTCCCCTAAGTACCTTGACTATATCTCATAAATTTTGATATGTTGTCTCCTCATTGTCATTCTCATTAATAAAATTATTGTTTCTATAATTTGCTCTTTGATCCACCCCTTCTTTAGTATTAGATTATTCCATTTCTAATTAATTTTTGTCTTTCCATGGAGATTTATTGATTATAATCTTTATTGCATTGTGATCTGAAAATGATGCATTTATTATTTCTACTTTTCTGCATTTAGTTGTGTAGTTTTTATGTCCTAATATATGGTGAATTTTTTGTTTAAGAGCCATGTACTACTCAAAATAAGGTATATTCCCTTCTATTCCCATTCAGTTCTGTCCAGAGATCTATTAGTTTTAAGTCTTCTAAGATTTTATTCATTTCCTTTACTTCTTTCTTATTTATTTTTTGTGTGATTTATCTAGATCTGAAATGGGGAAGTTGAGTTCCCTCATTAGTATATAGTCTTACCATCTATTTCCTCCTGAAGTTTGTTTAATTTCTCCTTTAAAAATTTAGAGGATATACCATTTGATTGATATATGTTTGTTTAGTACTGGTATTTCTTCATTGTTTATAGTGCCTTTTAGCAACATGCAATTTATTTTCTTATCTCTTTAAAACACATCTTTTTTTGCTTTAGCTTGATCTGAGATCATGATTGCTACTTCTGCTTTGTTTATTTCAGATGATGCACAATAAATTCTGCTCTAGTCCCTTACTTTCCTCTGTGTGATCCTGCTTTAAATGTGTTTCTTGTAAACAACACATAATAGGATTCTGATTTTTAATCCTCTCTCATTTTATGGGTGAGTTCATCCCATTCACATTAATGGTTATGATTGCAAACTCTGTATTCCTCTACATCTTATTTTCACCTTTTGATCCTGCTCTTTTTCCTTTCACTTTGTCCCATCTCTTTGGTGTTTTGCTTTTTATCATCCTCATTACTTCACTCTCTCTCCTATTACCACCACCACCCTTGTCTTATTTCCCTCCTAATTCTCTATAGAATAAGAAAAGATTCTCATCCTCTCCTCCATTGTAATAGTTTTTCACATGGCTTTAGGTGAGATAATTTACCCTATTTAATCTCTCCTTTCCCTTTTCTCTCAAGGCAATCATCTTTTTTGCCCCTTTGGTTTTTTTTTTTTTTTACATATGATGTCATCCCAATCAGCTTACTTCCACAGACTCTATGTATACCTCTAACTGCTCTACTACCGATAAAAAATTTTTAAGAATTAGAAATATCCTATTGCCATGTAGGAATACATACAGTTTGACCTTGTTGAGTCCTTTACATTTTCTCTTTCTTATTTACCTGTTTAGGCTTATCTTGTGTCTTCTGTTTGGACATCAGATTTTCCATTTTGGTCTAGTCTTTTCATAAGGAATGCTTGGAACTCTTCTATTTCATTGAATGACCATTTTCTCCCTGAAGGAATTTACTCAGTTTTTTGTATAGGTGATTCTGGGTAGTAAACCTAGATGTTTCACCTTAGGGAATATCATATTCCAGGCTTTTCAATCCTTTAATGTGAAGGCTGTTAATTGTTTCTTTGTGAATACTTGCAGTATTTTTTCCTTGGCTTAGAAACTTCTTGCTGGCTGTGCTCTCCTCTCACTCCAGTGAATCAAACACTCTCTGCCTACCCTCCAAGTTATTCCCTGCATGGAAGTTGCTTCACTCCATCCCCTTGTTGATTTATTCACTCCAGTATTCATTTTGTAGCATTATTTTAAGATTGGTTAGAGAGGATTCTCAAGGTGGTTTTGAGCTTTCCCTGCTTCTTCTCCAGCTTATTGGCTCCACCTCCAGAACTGATTCTAACTATCAATTCTAAGCCAGAAGGAAGTTAAAAGAGAAAAATAAAGGAATAAAGGTGCAGCTAGTGAAAGCAGAAATAGCCTATTTCAGCTATTATGTTGAACAAATACTTTGGTCAATTCTTTAGAATTTATTTTTTCTAAACCAATATTTTTCCCAGCAAACTGTTTGAATAATTTTCACAGCAATAATCTAATGGCTATATGATATCATGAGAGTGATGTGTTGTCACAACTGCCATGATTCAGGGAATATTCTGTGCTCTACCTATCTGGTGGGTAATCATACTATTAAAACACTAGGTAGAAAAAGTTCATGTCTTGAACTGGTTTTTCAGTGTTGAAAACTTTTTTCCTTCTTAAACAAAAATTGTTTCCTTGATTCTACCTAAAAAATACAAAAGTCTAAGTAACTAAGAGTTGTATACAGACTATATCAATGTAGGAATCCCCCAAACAAGTGATGAGCAAACTTTTTGAAGAGGGGGCCAAAGGAAAGGAAATGCTCATCTGTCAGTCTCTTTCTAAGGTAACTCTTTCGAAGTTTCATTGTTATGTATCCTACTCATGGTACTCGACACATTAGGAATAATGTCATGGCTGGATAGAGCATTTCAGGGGGCTGCATCTGGTCCATGGGCCATAGTTTGCCCATCACTGTTCTAGATTATTTTCCTCATCAGTTTCCTCTTCCCCTTCTTCATCATCATTACCATCCTCCTCATCCTCCTCTTCGTTTCTTTTATAGGATATGATATTGATCTTGAAATCTTACATAATCTTATGTAAAAAGTGATTGTTTCTGAAGGCTGCAGCAGCAGCATTGAGGAACTCTAGAAGAAAATTTTTGAAGACAATTCTTTGAAAATTGTTTTTATCACAATTCAAACTGTCCCATGTCCCTTGTGTTCCTCTTGTTTTATGGCTTTCCAAATGACCTTTTCCCCAGTCTACTTGACACCAACTAACTTCTGGTTCATTAAAGAATAGATCTGAATCATTTGACTCTGACCTCTTATAATATGTGCTCATTAACACCCCTTTGTGAAATATTCATTGGGTTTAAAGTCAAATGCTAATGTTAGTCCCCTGGGTTGGTCAACACTGAGAACTTCATTTCAATAACTTTCAAATGGTTCTGAATTTGGACATCGGGCTCCTGAACCATATTCCTGTTTGAGGTATGAATGAGAGAGCTGGGAGAGGGAGGAGAAGATTGGAAGGAAGGAAAATGAGGAAGATAAGGAAGCAGTGCCCTAAGAAGGTGATGTTTAAAGAGCATCCTTTTGATGTACAAGTTAGCCTAGGTGGCTGTAGCAGATCCCTTCCATCTCTCACATCCTGTAATGTTAGAATTCTATAAAGAAGAAGTTGAATTATAGAGGACCAGAAGAACTCAAGGGAAAAGTTTGAAGAGGAGAAGATCATAAAAAAAAAAACAAGGAAAGAAAGAGTTTCAAACTGGGAGCTAAAATGGTTGAATAAATGTCACCCCTCTTCCCTAATCCTTCCTTGCACACATGTCCCACAGCCTGGGGGACACAGCATGTGTGAGAACTGGTACATCTTGGAGCAATCCATAATTCTACCAGAAGCAGCAAGCTGCAGAATGGGAACCCTTGTGGCCCATGCAGTTAGGCCCATGATAGCTACTTAAAAAAACCTTTTAAGATACAAAGTCCGGACTGAATATAGGCTTACCAATTCCTTATTACAAGTAAGGCTCATACATTCAAGGCTATATGCCTGGATATAAGGAGGATGGGGAGGGAAGAGATAGCTAATAAGCAATTCATGGGCTACAGTGAGGTGCCTTTGAGTCTGGGAAATATTGGCCATCTGTGGAAGTTTCTAATCTGTGAGGTCCTTTTGCTGCTAAGGATGTCTGATATGCTAAATCCAGGGAGGTTTGAAATGCTAATTGGGAATGCTCATGTAAACACCTCTAGAAGAGGCAGAAGGCCAGTTGTTTATTCAGCTGGTATTGCCAAGGAATGGACTTTTTAGGAGTTTAGAATTGCCCTCCAGATCTTCTTTATGGGTAGAAGTTTAGGACTCCTTAACTCCGGAGGTTTTCTGATATTGTCACAACAAAAAAAAGTGCTTTTCCCAGAATCTCTTGTTTGTTTTTTTTTAGTGAGTCCTTCCTTTGGCCATGAGATCCAGTGTGGCAACATCAATTTTCTCCTGGTATTTCCTTCCTTGTGACCCCTTCAGGAACAAACCCAGCCAGAGCCACTCCACAGAAAAAAGGCAAAATAAATGGACAAATTCTAATGGGACATCTGAGCCTTGGAGCTACAAGAGATCAGAGAGGGGGAACTAGAGTCACAACTCACCTCAACAGGGGAGCATTTCAAGATCTATTTATCATCTCTGATAATCTTATAAGGACAGCTTAGTTGATAAGGAAATAACAACAGGGGAGATGATCTTTTAGCTCATGTTTCCAGCTCTGTCTCTTGGAACATGGAGTTTATTATATATATTTCAAGACTCATTTCACACAAAAGAACTCCCTGCCCCAAAACTTCACAGAAGCACAGAAGTTACAAATTATGTCATATCAAAACACAAAAGGTCTCATTGGCTTCAGAGTAGAACAAGGCCAAGGCTGAATTTTGACTGAGTTCTTATCAGAAAGCCAAGTTGGGGAATATTTTCTCAGGGTTGAATTGCCTCTGCAAAGGTTTTGGCCTTGGCTGTATCAGGCAGCTGCATTCCTGGCTAAAGGGGAAAAGTGTTAACCTCTTAAATGTAGGTTTGCTAGGAACTTAAAGCTTTTCAATAAGGCCATAATACTTTTCAACAAGAAATCACAAAGATCACAAAAGGGGTCAAAAGAGGAGTCTCAGATTTTTATCTATTCTCTTATTGGCTTCCCACAGCAGGAGATGGAGAGAAGTGGAACAACAGTAAAGTGATCTACTTACTCCCACATGGCAGTAGGGTATAAGAGATGGCAGAGCCTAGAACAAGAAACCTGCCCAGCGCAAGCCACATGGCAGGGGCAGGGAAGCAGCAGAATGGGAACAGACAAACCCACAAAACAATGGAGGAACTGTTAGCATGAGGTGCTCCCTTTGTCCCCTCTATTTTCACTGAACACTTTACCACCAGGTGTTTTGTAATTTAGTGTACATTCTCTGTGATCCGCCTTTGCTCCCAACATCTGCACTTAAAAAAATGTCATCATTCGGTTCCTGGACCATCTTCATCTGTTTCTTTGGAGAATTATCCCCATTTCTTTTCACTAGTCAGTTGATCAATAGGCATTTATTAAGCAATCAATCTGTCCCTTGAAATGTTTCTCTTCGTGTCTTCAGGACTTCATTCTAGAGAACTTCCCCTCCCCACAGAGCAACTGTCTTTGCTAATGTTTCCCACCTTCTCCTAATTTTTAAACCTTTACTTGTCTTTCATAGAAACAATGCCAAGGCAGAAGGGCAAGCAAGGGCTAAGCAAACAGGATTGAGTGATTTGCTCAGAGTCAGGTAGCTATGAAGTAGCTGAAGCCAGATTTGAACCAGGTCCTCCCAAGTCCAGGTCTAGCACCCTATCTACTGTGCCTGCTGGTTGCTTCCCCTATTCTTATCCTACACATGATTCATTTGAATGCTATTTTCAATAGAGTTATAAGACTCTTGCTATTTTTTTCACTCTTTCCATCTTAGAATCAATACTGTCTTTTGGTACCAAGGCAGAACACTGGAAAGGTTTAAGCAGTGCAGATTATAGTTGCCTAGAGACACACAGCTAAGAAGTGTTTGAGGACAGATTGGAACCCAGGACCTCCTATCTCTCCACCTGGATCTTAATCCATTCAGCCACCTAGCTGACACCACCTTATAAATTCTTATCCGGATTTTATCCTCAGTCAAGATACCATAATTCCTTTATTTTAATTTTTTCCAATAAATGCTTATTCCATTCCTAGGCCCTTTTAGATTATTTGCTAAGAAAATGGTTAGATCTAATATCTTAAAGTGTTATTATTGTATATATTTTCTGCTTTGTATAAACTGAAACATTGGTAAGGGTTCATGAACAAAAATGATAGGAGGGAGAAGATATTTCTTGACCAAACATCACCTCACCTATACTGAGAGAATCTAAGTATAACTCTAATTTCAAAGTTGTTTTTCTCAGAGAACCTAGAGTTGGCAATATATGCAGAGGTAGAAATAAGCCAGCTATCCTAGAGAATAAATAAGTATCCATATACCTGTAGGAGAGGTATGAAATGGTACCATTGTGGGTGGTCTACTACACTCAGCAACTACACACATATTGAGGGGGGGAGGTGTTAGAGGGAATCTTCTACCCAGTAGAAGTAGCTGCCAAAGATCAATTAGACAGCCAGTTGATAAATATTTATTAAATACATAATTCATGTCAGGCCAATGTAATCCTGGACATACACAGGGTGGGTAGAGATAGCAGTTGCAAGGAGCCAGTCCAACGTTCTCCCTTCTACAGATGCTTCGTGAGAAAGTGAAATGGACCTGCTGACCTCCCACAGTTCCAATTTCTCTTGCAGGTGATTTACCTTGCCAGGAATCCAAAGGACATCATTGTATCTTTGTACCATTTTCAAAAGCAGATTCCCATGTTTTTGGAGCCATGCTTAACTTTCAAGCATGTCTTTGAGAAGTTCCAGGAGGGAAATGGTGAGTGAGGGGAAGGTAGAGCCACATCAGCCTCTCCTTCCCTCTTCCCTTTCTCCTCTTCCTCCCCATCTTCCTTGACATCTTAACAAAACACCATGTGTGACTGGCACCCTTCCATATGCTGTGATGCACATCCCTCCCAGCAACCCATGGACAGAAAGAGGGCAAGAATTGTCAGCCTCATAGTATATAAAGAGATGTGGCCCAGAATGGGGAAGAGTCTTTCCAAGCTTGCATGGCTATGTAGCTGACCATATCTGGGCCAGGTTTTCTACATCTGATGCAAGTGTTCTTTCTGAGGAGCAGAAGCTCAAGAGATCATCCTTAAGGCCAGGATGGAAAAGCAGGTCACTCGCATTCTCTAAACTATTCCCTGGTGATGTTTAAACGTCACCTCCTACACAGAGGCCAGCCTAACCTTTCTCTCATGCTCTACCATCCTCGTTGAGATCCCTTGAGCTGAGATCTGGCCCAAGATTTCTCTTAGACTTTCTCATTGCCCTTCTCCAAGTTAGGCTTTTAGTGGGTGACATTTCTCTGTGTCCGGGAATCATTCCCTAACAACAGATTTTAAGTCACAGGAGGGCAGAAAATACTGTGTTTCTCTGTCCTTGACTCCCATTCTGGACAGCATCCAGGGCAGAGGAAGCACCCTCAAAATCTATGAGACAGAAATGGGCAGGAATCCCATTTCTCCTTCCCAATTCCCTTCTAGTGCCCTTTGGACCCTGGTTTGACCACATCAAAGGATGGCTGTCCAGGAAAGATCCAGAAAGTTTTTTGTTCTTAACTTATGAGGAACTTCATCAGGTAATGCCTTGTCTCTTGCATTTTTAAAATCTTTCCTAAGAGTCTCCATGAATGCTAATAGTTTTCCTTTGTCAATCCCCTCCCATTTATCTTGTATATGGCTTGTTTGTATATAGTGGTTTGCATGATGTCAATGAAAACTATTTATGAAGCACCCACTATGTGCAAGTTATTCTGCAAAGTCCTGATACCATGAAAGACAAATGACAGTCTCTGCCTTCAAGAAGCTCACAGTCTAATGGTGGAGAAAATATGCAAACAACAATGTACAAATAAGACTGTGTGTGTGATAAAGTGGAGCATTCAGTAGAGAGAAGGCACTGGAATTTAGAGGAGCTAGGGAAGTCTTGCACAAGAACAGTGATTCCCAAAGTGGGCGCCACTCCCTGGTAGATGCTGCAGCGATCCAGGTGGGCAATGATGGCCACAGGTGCATTTGGGGGTGGTGAATAACTGTAAGGGGGCGCTTATAGTATGTGACAGGGGGCGCTAAGTAATATTTTTTCTGGAAAGTTCCCAAAAAAGTTTGGGAACAACTCCTCTAGAAGATGTATGTTCACTTGGGACTTAAAGGAAGCCAGGAAGGTCAGCAGACAGAACAAAGATGGAAGAGCATTCCAGACATGGGGGAAAGTCAGAGAAAATGCCTCAAACCAAGAGGTGGAGGATCTTGTCAGTAGAACACCCAGAAGGCTATTGACACTGGATCAAGGAGTACGTATTGAGGGTAAGTAAAAGAAGGCTCAAAGACAAGAGGGAGTGAGGATGTGAAGCCCCTTAAATGAAAGGATTTTTGTATTCGACCTTAGAGGTAATAGGGAGCCATTGCAATTTATTGAGTAGGGAGATGACATGATCAGACCTGTACTTTTAAGAAAATAATTTTGTTGGCTGAATGGAAGATGGATTGCAATGGGGAGAGGCTTGAGCCAGAGAGACCACCCAAGAGGCTATGGTAATACTCTAGGATTCAGTTAATGAGGAACTGAAACAGGAGGAGTGACAATGTCAGAGGAGAAGAGGAGTATTTTAGAAATGTTGCAGAGGTGAGGTAAACAGGTCTTGACAACAATGAGAGACAGGGAGGAATCCAAAATAACTCCTAGTTTGGGAGCCTGAAAGATTGCAAGGATGGGGTTGCCCCCCACAGAAATAGGGATGGTGAGGGGGAAGATAATGACTTCTGTTTTGGATATGATATGGTAAAGTTGTCTAGTGGACATCCAGTCTGTGATGTCTGAAAGGCAGTTGGAGATGCAAGATTAGAGGTCAACAGAGGAAAAGTGAATTTGAAAAGCATTAATCTAGAGATGGAAATTAAATTATTAGGAACTGAGCAAATGAATTTCTGAAGAGGAAGAAGAGAAGGCTCAGAGGAGAACCTTAAGGACAAGTATGATTGGATGGCTTGATGGGAGAAGTTCCAGCAAAGGAGAGTATAAGGTGACCCAATGACCTAGCCAGGAGCAGATATCAAGAAAGAGAAAAAATGACTAAAAGTGTCTAAGGCAGCAGAGAAGTGAAGGAGAATGAGGACTGAGAACAGGCTTATTTCCCCTTACTTTAGGCTTTGATTCTGTTATATTCATAACCTGGGAAATGATGGATGCCACCTTGAATGACAGGGAAGGTAGTTGGAAGACACAGAATGTTCCCAGGTGCCATGAGCCAGAGGCAAATGTCGGTTTACCTGACAATATAAATACCCCTGACAGCCACTTGGAGGAGGTCTCTTTAGGTCTTTCTAGGTCTCTAGGTCTTTCTAGGTCTCTTGAGTTCTCTAGGTCTCTGGGTGGTGAAGGGAGGCAGGGAGGTCTATGAAGAAGAGGGTAGGAAGAATCTGAATATTTCCTGAAGACTGTGAGAGATAGTGCATCAACAAACACTGATAGTGAGAAAGCTGAGAGAATAAGATCACCAACACAGCTGCATCAATAGCAGTCCCTATTCTCTGGCTGGGCCAGAGGTGTAGTGGAGAATAAAGCTCCACCTTCTACTAGACCAATAGCCTCCAGTCCTGATTGTCAGCTAGTTATAGATAATAGGTTGATAGGGTCTCCCATCCACAATCCTTGTGCTGTTCATCCTTTCCCTGATTATAGATAAAGAGAGTTTAACAAGTACCTTCTTGAGTGGTCTTTTATCACGACCCTTGTGGAGGGAGTCACTGCAGTCAGATATCAAACGTGATCCAAGGAAAATCAAAAGCCCTATATTAATTTATCCAACCTCAGATTGGACCTGGAAATGTTAACCACCCATCTAACCTTTTGAGGGTCCTCCCTGAGCAACTGTTAGAGAAAGGGGAAATTATAACAACTATCAAGGGTGATTGGGGTTGGTGTTCCTCCATCATCTGTAGCTAGGGAGAATACAGATAGATACATTCACATCACTGTATATCTATATCTCCTTAGGACCCCCCTTTTTCTTTATACAATTCACATCCTCATCACTCACACCCACTATTGCAAAACCATTTAAAGAGTGGGCTTTCTATGGACACAGGCCAGGGATAGACACTTGCTTTATCTCCTCATGTGACTATATTTTTCAAATTCCAATCAAAAGGATCACTCTTTATGGTAGAAAAAGAAATAAGTGCCAGCAGAGTTCATGGTTATCCTTGGTCCCTGTAGGTCATGGTTATAATCCCATCGACTCCAAGCAATGGTTCTCTTCCCATCATCACATGGTAAAGATTCAGTGTAGGAAGTCAGACTTAGCTCAAGCTGAACTGTATTGTTCCTGACACTAAAATGACAAAGCCCCATTATATTTATAAAATGACCCCAGTTCCATCTTTTGGTTTTGTTCCTTGCCTTGACCACTGCTCCCATCCCAATTCCTCTTCCTCCTACTCTTCGTCCTTTCCATGCCCCCCTCAGATCTTCCCTTTGGGGCTCTCCTTTCTTGCTCCTAATGAAACCCATTTTTGCTTCTCTTCCTCTCAAACTTGGCTTCCTACCCCACTTTCAGTTCTTATCTGCTTCCTCCATCCTTTCTCTCTTCTTCCTTCTTACGTTTGGCTGCTTCCTGGTCCTTCTTTTCCCTCTCCATGACTTCCGGCACCTCAGCATTGTGGGGTTTGGTGTTTTCCCCTAGGATCTCAAGGCCAGTGTGGAGCAGATTTGCCATTTCCTGGGCAAGGAGCTAAGTGAGGAAGAAATCAGCTCAGTAGTAGAGAATGCTGCCTTCCAGGTCATGAAAAGACACATTGTAGAAAACAATGAACCCATACCAGTAGAAAATATGGAGCACCTCAAACAGCAATTTCTGAGAAAAGGTGAGGAGATATGATATAGGGCAATGAAGGGGTTAAATAGGTAGATTGCCAATACCTCCCCCCTGCCAGCTGAAATCCAGGCACCCAAGAATTGAATCTGAGAGAGTGTGAGTCACAAAGCAGTAGAACAGAAAGAAAACAGACAAAGAATTTCTTTCATGCACTCAACAGATGCCTATGAAATGTCCTATTGATAAATATAATGCAGGAACATTAAATGAAACCTTCCTAAAGATTTTATATGTCAGAAGAAAAATAAGAGCACAGAGAATAAAAAGTGATAATGCAAGAAAGGCCCATCATCCCTACTTCCTGAATGATGGGTGTTAAAAGGAAGAGCTCACTGGATACAGGGGAAGGTGCCACCCCATAAATGTCAGTCAATAAAGGTCCACTCAGTTTTCTCTTCCTGGACCAAGGTGGTGGGGAGAATGGGTTGGAAGGGGACAATCATGAAAGTTCTGCCCCCAGAAACAGTTGCCCTCTTTACTCTCATGACAGGAATCTGTGGAGACTGGAAAAACCACTTCACAGTGGCCCAAGTGGATGCATTCAATAAGCTGTACCAAGAGGAGATGGAGGAGCTGGGCACAGACCTGTTCCCATGGGATCAATGCTGAGCTGGACTGTGGCATTTCTAGTCTTCTCTAATCCACTCATATATGATCCACAGATGGAGATAATTCTGCCTTCTCTTCCCTCTCTCTGTTCCTCTACTTTATGTTCTCTTGCCTTATGATATACTGAGCCCAAAGCAGTGTTAGAGACTCTGGGCATTCCTGGGTGTTCATGCTTCTTCCCAGAGGAAAGCTTCCAGTGTGTAACCAGTACTGATCTTGCTAACTCTCCCTTTGACAGACAAGCTTTGGGTTCTATTGTGGAATGGTCCCTTTAATCCTGTGATTTTCAGGATTTTAAACATCAAGGAATGCTGAGTGTTGTAGACTTTTTCTTCCTAATGATAGAAGAGTTATTGTAATCCTTTTTCAATAAATGAATGCCAAGAGATTATATAATCTTCAGCTATGCTTGCATCTGTAATAATTAAAATTAAATTATGAGGTTGGTAGTAGCATTAGTAACTTTATTCCATCAAAGTAGAGATAGCAACAAGAGAGAAGTATAGAAAAGAGGCAGAGAGTTGCCTAGCCTACCACCCTATGTGCTGTTCTGATGAAATTCAAGCTCACCACTGACAGGGGTCCCATCTCCAGCCAGAAGTCTGAGAGATTCTCTTCAGGAAGAGACTCCAATGCCAGACCCCAAATCTGAATGGTGCAATATATTTTATTTTTCACTATTCAAAGTTATAATTATGTTCCAAATCATCATAGTTCAAAATAGTCCAGCCCAATGAAAATTTACAATGTGGATTTGAATTGTGATTCCTTTGTAAAACTAATTACTTATTCATTCTAACCAGGACCTGGGGAATATGAATGGGAATCTCAATCAGAATCTCTTCCAGAGCCTTGGTCTCCTCTTTATAAACAGTTTTCTCTACCCACTAGCTCTCCCACATCATGTTTTCAGGAACCAATCATAGTTCCTTAATTTGCTCAGATGGTCAGGGGTGGGGAGGGGCAGTGCTTATGGGATCAATTTCCTCTCTCATTGGTTTCAACTTCTTTTCACTGTGGGCCTGTGTATCCCTGAATATCTCAATGTTAAAGGACCTCCAGGTCCCTGATTGATTAAATTAAAATGAAGGGAGGCGGATTCCCTTCTCACACATCCCTGAAATAATTGGAATAAATTCAACCTGGTCATGGGGCATAATTTTCAAAATTCCATGTCTTTGTATCACTATTGATCCATTGGTTTCCAGACCACTTTTGTCTTTTAAATGGAAAAAGAAGCTCCCAGTCAGGGATAAAGTACACATAAAGAAGGTGACTAAGCATGCTTTTACTGGAGTATTTCAGATATAACATAAAGAGCTTTGAATTGGAAAAGAAGAGGGAATGAGAAAACTTTCTGCATATATCAGCCAAAGTTGAGATTATAGAAAATCATAGCCATAGCCTGGTTAGAATGAATAAGTGATTAGTTCCAGAAAGGAATCACGATTCAAATTGAAATTATATATTTTCATTGGGTTGGACTATTTTGAACATAATTATAGCTTTGAAGAGTGAAAAATAAAAAATATTGCACCATTTTATACCATTCATTATTTGTACTGTGTCCTAGGTAGAGCACAAATGTAAGAAGAATTATAGGTGGGAAGATACTCCAGAGTTCACAGGGAAAAAAATCCAAGGAAGAATAAGACTTCTACCCCCTAATCATTATACATAGCAATGTAAGAACAGGTACGGAATAGATGAACTAGAGATCCAAAAACAAGGAATCCAACTGGAACAAAAAAAGAATCAAGAATGAAGAAATGAGTGAATGAATCAGAATTTGTGTTTTATATGTGCCAGGCACTGTGCTAAGTGCTAAAACTGCAAATATCAAAAGCAAGTCAGTCTCTAGCCTGATAGCATTTATACTCTAATAAGGGAGATGTAGTCCTTGGGGAGTGGCAGCCCAGGAAACCATCCAAGTGGGGAGTGGAATCACAGGGTGGTTGGAACAGTCTGGCACAGCCTGGTATGTGAGTAGCTTGGGTTCCTGGCTGAAATGAACTCAGACACTGGCAGAGCATTGAACCTCAGGTAACAGAAGGAGTTTTCCTTAGCCACGAATGAATGTTTACTTAGCAGGACACTGGATGGTGATGGACACTGAAGACGTGCTAAGCTGATCCAGCTGTTGTCCTCTGCATTTGTAGCTGGAGATCTTTCTAGATCTTTCTAGTTGTTGATTCTCAGGTGATGAGGAAGTGATTTCAACAGCCCAACAGGACCAAGTTCCAACAATAGTCTCAGGTCCTCCCTTGCACAGGACAGGGGTAGGATGTTACTGCCAGCATATAAGGCAACTTGCTTTCCAGGAAAGGGGATGTTAATTTGGTTTCCCTTCAAGAGCCCAAAGTGGAGGCGGTGGAAGCTGTGTATTCCTAGAATGATTGTGGGCCATCAGAATATCTGGGGAGAATTGAGTAGGGCCAAGAGAGCAGAGTGCAAAGCTCAAAACTCTGAGGATTTTTTCCAACCAATCTTAAAAATAACACTTTAAAATGAATCCTGGACATGGAATGGGGAAAAGATGAGGCAATAAGAAAACAACTTGAAGGTGGACAGAGAGGGTCTGTGTTCCTGGCTGAGAGGGGAGCACACCCGGAAGCAAGGCCTCATCAGGGAGTACTGGCCCAAGCCAAAACCAGAGAACCCCCAGCTCTCTTCTAGGACTCAGATTCTGATCCTGGGCCCAAGCCAACTTCAAGCCCCTGAGACCTGACTAAGCCAGGAGCAGAACACCCACACCCACTTCTTGAAGTTCCAAGCCCTGGCACAAACCTACAGGGAGGCCCAAAGCCCCTGGTGAAGCCTGAGTCCAAGCCAAGGAAGCTCACAGCACTTTAAGTCCTGCAAGCAATCATCATGCCCTGGGGAAGACTGAATCAGCAGTGGGAGGGGGCTTTCAGAGCTCACAGCCCATGGACCATCATTCCACCTTGAAAGAACTAGATGATCTTACTTAGAGAAGCACCAAATAAAACTTATCCTAGTGATGGGGAGGACGTGGGTGATGATGGGCAATGCATAAATCTTCCTCATGTTGGAATTGGCTTAGATAAGGAATAAAAGCCATACTTATTTGGGTATAGAATCCTATCTTGTCCTATAGAGATGTCTAAGAGGAATAAGACAAGGGGGTGGGAGAACAGAAGGAAGGGGAAAGTGGAGGTGTCATGATTATAAGTAAAACATTTGTGAGGAGGGACAGAGTGAAAGGAGAGAGAAAGAGCAGGATCAAAAGGTGAAAATAAGATGAAAGGGAATACACAGTTAATAATCATGAATGGGAATGGGAATGGCATGAAATAACCCATAAAACAGAAGTGAAAAAACACAAAGGATTACAGAGCAGAAACATATGATTGTTTACAAAAATGTTGTTTACAAAAAAACATATTTGAGTCAGGGAGGCTCACAAAGGATAAAAATAGATTGTAGTAGAATTTATTATGCTTCAGATAGTAGCAATCAATATCTCAGACTCAGCTAAAGCAAAAATAGATTTAATTACAAAAGATAAGGAAGGAAATTATATCTGGATAGATGTTATCCTAATCCATGAAGTAATATCAGTGCTAAACACATATGCATAACATGGCCTACTCTCCACATTTTTAAAGGCAAAATTAAATGAGCTTACAGGAGGAAACAGAGAGCAAAGCTAAACTAGAGGAGTAACTCAATTTTTCACTTTCAGAATTAAATAAATCAAACCAAAAATCAAGGAAAGACAAATTAAAAATTAACTGGAATGGAGTAACAGACTTCCGGGTTAAGATGGCGGCAGAGTAAAAAGCAGTGGCTTAACCTCTGCTAACTGAAACATACAGGACTCCTCAAGGGGACATAAAAACAAATCCAGACAAACGGAGGGACCCCACAACAGGGCCCAGCGTGGAAGGTATGTGGAATTGGGGCATTTCCATGCTATAAAGGGGTGAAACAGCTCTCACTAAATCATGGGCTGAGCAACCCCCTTACCCCCACACACGACCTACAGTGCCAAAGCCAGCGCAAAAGAAGTAGAGCAAGTTTTGGGCACCCATTGAGTCATTGGCAGCTACAGGGCCTGCCCCTGAGAGCAGCAAGACTTAAGACCCCAAAAGGCTGAACAAGGCACGGGGACTTTGAGCACAGACACTTAGCTCAGGTACGGGTGGAGGCAGACAGAGGTGGGAGTGGATGCTCTGAAACCTTGAGTGGGGAACCAGTGCAGACGGGTATACGACTGTGGAAGCAGCACTCTGAGACTTGTAAAGGAGCCTCCAGCAATGGATCAAGCTGGGGGGACTACCAGGAGGCTTGACCTTGAGAACAACCAGACCTGAGACCTCAGGATCCTAAAGAGAGCAGACAGACCCTGAGTGTGAGGATAAAGCTGAGAAAGTGCTGGGCTAAAAATGGCAACCCAGAATCAGAAAGCCCAGAAGAGAAAGATCAACAACAACAAGAAGAAATCTCTAACACTCGACAACTTTGACACAGAGAAAATCCAGACAACAGAGCAAACAGAAGAGGAGAACAAACAAGCAATCACATCTGAACCCTCTCAAAATAGTGAAAACTGGTCACAAGCTCTTGAAGAGTTCAAATCTGAGATGATGAGAAAGTTGGAAAAGATTTGGCTAGAGAAATGGGAAATAGCTCAAAAGGAAATCAGGCAAGAAAATAACAGTTTAAAAGGCAGAATTTTGCAATTGGAAAGTGAGGCTGAGAAATCAAATGAACTGATAAGCAAATTGAACATCAGAAATGACCAGATTGAAAAGGAAAAGCAAAAGATTATAGCCGAAAACCAGTCCCTAAAGGCTAGAATTGAGCAATTGAAGCTAATGATCTCTCAAGACAGCAAGAACAAATAGAACAAAGTCAAAAGACTGATAAAATAGAAGGAAATATGAAATATCTCAATGAGAAAGTGACAGACCAAGAAAACCATTCTAGAAGAGACAATATGAGAATCATTGGTCTTCCTGAAAAAGCAGGAATTAATAGACATTTGGACTCCATACTAAAAGAAATTATTCAGCAAAATTGCCCTGAAGTTCTACAACAAGAGGGCAATATAGACATTGAAAGGATCCATAGATCACCCTCTACACTTGACCCCGAAAAGACAACCCCCAGGAATATAATAGCCAAATTCAAGAGCTTTGAAGTAAAAGAAAAAATTTTACAAGAAGCCAGAAAGAGACAATTCAGATACCAAGGAGCACTAATCAGGATCACACAGGATCTGGCAGCCTCCACGCTAAAGGACTGCAAGGCTTGGAATATGATATTCAGAAAGACAAGAGAAGTGGGTCTTCAACTATGGATCAACTACCCATCAAAACTGACTACATACTTCCAGGGGAAAGTTTGGGCTTTCAACAAGATAGAAGATTTCCAAGTATTTGCACAGAAAAGACTAGGACTAAATGGAAAGTTTGATATGCAACCATAAAAATCAAGAGAAACATGAAAAGGTAAATAAGAAACAAAGGGGAAAGAAAGAAAACTCATATTTTTTAAATTTGCTTCTTTAAGGGCTTCAATAAGAGCTAATTATCTGTATTCTGATGTGGAGAAATGCTATGTATAATTCTCTGTAGTCAACTCTATTCACTACTATAGTATTCACTATTATAGTAATCAGAAGAATAATTCACAGGGAGAGTTTGGAATACTAAATGGTCTAAGATGATATGGAGGGTGGGAAAGAGGGAGGTGAATAGTAAAGGACACCAAGAGAAACTTGAATGAATAAGAAAAATAGGATATTCTATTACACACAAAGAAGGCATGGGAAGGGGAGGGGATAAATACTACCATAAGAAGGAGAGGAAGAGAGCATTAAGAGGTAATATTTAAACCTTACTCTCAGTGTAATTAACCCTGAGAGGGAAGAGTAGCTATATTATCCATTGGTATATAAAACTCTATCTAACCCTACTGAGAAAGTCAGAAGGGATAACCAAGGGGAGCAGGGGAGTGGGGAGGTGAAAAAAGGGAGGGGAAAAGAAGGGGGAGAGAATTCATTAGGCCTTGAAAAATAAAAAGGGGGGAATAATAAGGGAGGGTGTAGAAAGCGAAGTTAATCAAGGGAGGGGACAAGGGTTTCTGGCTTAAAGCAAAACACTGGTTTAAAAGGAAATAGTGCAAGAAGAAGGGGTAGAACTAGGGGAGGATACAAAAATGTTAGTGAATGCACAACTGATGATTATAACTCTGAATGTGAATGGGATGAACTCGCTGATAAAATGGAAGTAAATAGCAGAGTGGATTAGAAACCAAAATCCTACCATATGTTGTCTACAAAAAACACATATGAGGCAAGGTGGATATACACAAGTTTAAGGTTAAGGACTTGAGCAAAGTCTTTTGGGCATCAAATGAGAAAAAGAAGGCAGGAGTGGCTATTATAATTTCTGACAAAGCCAAAGTAAAAATAGATATGATTTAAAAAGACAAGGAAAGTCATTACATCCTGATTAAAGGCAGTATAGACAATGAGGAAATAACAGTGCTCAATATGTATGCACCAAGTGGCATAGCATCCAAATTCATAAACCTTCTTTTCAGCTGCACATGGTACATTCACAAAGATTGACCATGTAATAGGGCATAGAATCATTGCAAACAAATGCAAAAGAGCAGAAATAATAAATGTAATCTTCTCAGATCATAATGCAATAAAAATAATAATTAGTAAGGGCACCTGGACATACAAATCAAAAATTAATTGTAAATTAAATAATACGATTCTCCAAAACCAGTTAGTCAAAGAAGAAATCATAGAAACAATCAGCAATTTCATTGAAGAGAATGACAATGATGAGACATCCTACCAAACTCTGTGGGATGCAGCCAAGGCAGTACTCAGGGGGAAATTTATATCCTTGAGTGCATATATTAACAAATTAGGGAGGGCAGAGATTAGTGAATTGGGCATGCAACTTAAAAAAGTAGAAAGCGAGCAAATAAAAATCCCCAGATGAAAACTAAATTAGAAATACTAAAAATCAAGGCAGAAATCAATAAAATCGAAAGTAAAAGAACTATTGAATTAATAAATAAGACTAGAAGCTGGTATTTTGAAAAAACAGATAAAATAGACAAAGTACTGGTCAATCTAATAAAAAAAAGGAAAGAAGAAAATCAAATTGACAGTATCAAAGATGAAATGGGAGACTTCACCTCTAATGAAGGGGAAATTAAGGCAATCATTAAAAACTATTTTGCCCATTTATATGGCAATAAATATAGCAATCTAGGAGATATGGATGAATATTTACAAAAATATAAGTTGCCTAGATTAACAGCAGAAGAAATAGAACACCTAAATAATCCCATATCAGAAAAAGAAATTGAACAAGCCATCAAAGAACTCTCTAAGAAAAAATTGCCAGGGCCTGATGGATTCACAAGTGAATTCTATCAGACATTCAAAGAGCAACTAATCCCAATACTATACAAATTATTTGATATGATAAGCAAAGAAGGAGTCCTACCAAATTCCTTTTATGACACAAATATGGTACTGATTCCAAAGCCAGGGAGATCAAAAACAGAGAAAGAAAACTATAGACTAATCTCCCTAATGAACATAGATGCAAAAATCTTAAATAGAATACTAGCCAAGAGACTCCAGCAAGTAATCTAGAAGATCATCCACCATGATCAGGTGGGATTTATACCAGGAATGCAAGGATGGTTCAACATTAGGAAAACCATCCACATAATTGACCATATCAACAATCTAACAAACAAAAATCACATGATTATCTCAATAGATGTTGAAAAAGCCTTTGACAAAATACAACATCCATTCCTATTGAAAACACTGAAAAGTATAGGAATAGAAGGACCTTTCCTAAAAATAATAAACAGTATATACCTAAAACCATCAACAAGTATCATCTGCAATGGGGATAAATTAGAAACCTTCCCAATGAGATCAGGAGTGAAACAAGGATGCCCATTATCACCTTTATTATTCAACATAGTACTAGAAACACTAGCAGGTGCAATTAGAGAAGAAAAAGAAATTGAAGGTATCAAAATAGGCAATGAGGAAACTAAGCTATCACTCTTTGCAGATGATATGAGGGTCTACTTAAAAAATCCTAGAGAATCAACTAAGAAGCTTGTAGAAATAATCAACAACATTAGCAAAGTTGCAGGATACAAAATAAATGCACATAAATCATCAGCATTTCTATATATTTCCAGCACATTAGAGCAGCAAGAGGTAGAAAGAGAAACACCATTTAAAATCACCCTAGACAATATAAAATACTTAGGAATCTATCTAACAAAACAAACACAGGAATTATATGAAAACAACTACAAAACACTTTTCAAACAAATAAAACTAGATCTAAACAATTGGAAAATCATTGATTGCTCATGGGTAGGACCAGCTAACATAATAAGAATGACCATTCTACCCAAATTAATTTACCTATTTAGAGCCATACCTATCAAACTACCAAAAAACTTCTTTACTGAATTAGGAAAAACTATAACAAAGTTCATTTGGAATAGCAAAAGATCAAGAATATCAAGAGAAATAATGAAAAAAAAATGTGAAGGAAGGGGGACTAGCAGTACCAGATATTAAACTATACTATAAAGCAGCAGTAATCAAAACGATATGGTACTGGCTAAGAGACAGAGAGGAGGATCAATGGAATAGACTTGGGGTTAATGACATCAGCAAGACAGTGTATGATAATCCCAAAGAGCCCAACTTTTGGGACATGAATCCACTATTTGACAAAAACTGCTAGGAAATTTGGAAAACAATATGAGAGAAATTAGGTTTAGATCAACATCTCACACCCTACATCAAGATAAATTCAGAATGGGTGAATGACCTGAATATAAAGAGGGAAACTATAAATAAGTTAAGTGAACACAGAATAGTATACTTGTCAGATCTCTCGGAAAGGAAAGATTTTAAAACCAAGCAAGAGTTAGAGGAAATTACAAAATGCAAATTAAGTGGTTTTGATTATATTAAACTAAAAAGCTTTTGTACAAACAAAAACAATGTAGTCAAAATCAGAAGGGATACAACAAATTGGGAAAAAATCTTTTCAACGAAAAACTCTGACAGGGGTCTAATTACTCAAATATACAAGGAGTTAAAGCAATTGTATAAAAAATCAAGCCATTCCCCAATTGATAAATGGGCAAGAGACATGAATAGGCAATTTTCAGGTAAAGAAATCAGAAGTATCAATAAACACATGAGAAAGTGTTCCAAATCTCTAATAATTAGAGAAATGCAAATCAAAACAACTCTGAGGTATCACCTCACACCTAGCAGATTGGCTAAAATGAAAGAAGGGGAGAGTAATGAATGTTGGAGGGGATGTGGCAAAATTGGGACACTAATGCATTGCTGGTGGAGCTGTGAACTGATCCAGCCATTCTGGCTGGCAATTTGTTACTTTGCTCAAAGGGCTATAAAAGAATGCCTGCCCTTTGATCCAGCCATACCATTGTTGGGTTTGTACCCCAAAGAGATCATAGATAAACAGACTTGTACGAAAGTATTTATAGCTTTGCTTTTTCTGGTGGCAAAAAACTGGAAAAGGAGGGTATGTCCTTCAATTCGGGAATGGCTGAACAAATTGTGGTATATACTGGTGATGGAATACTATTGTGCTCAAAGGAATAAAGAACTGGAGGAATTCCATGTGAACTGGAAAGACCTCCAGGAATTGATGCAGAGCAAAAGGAGCAGAGCCAGAAGAACATTGTACACAGAGACTGATATACTGTGGTAAAATCAAATGTAATGGACTTCTTCTGTACCAGCAGCAATGCAATGACACAGGACACTCCTGAGGGATTTATGGTAAAGAACGCTACCCACATTCAGAGGAAGAACTGCAGGAGGGGAAACATATAAGAATAACAACTATTTGAATGCATGGGTTGAGGTGGACATGATTGGGGATGTAGACTCAAAACTACCACACCAATGCAACTATCAACAATTTGGAAATAGGTCTTGATCAATGACACATGTTAAAACCAGTGGAAATGTGCATCGGCCATGGGTGGGGGGAATGCAGGGGGTGAAGGGGAAAGTAGGAGCATGAATCATGTAACCATGTTAAAATGAATATTAATAAATGGTTAAAAAATTAATTGGAATGGAAATTGAATAAGCCATCAATGAACTCCCAAAACAAAAAACCCAAGCCTCCTTGTTTGCCTAAGTCCCATAGCCTCCCTTGGGATTCTTATCCCTTTTCTCACTGTAAGTGCTCCTTAGTTAGAGGGAGACATGCCTGGGGGGGAAGGTTGCCAGAATCTGTCCATCTTCCAGGACTGTTTACTGGCGAAATCTCTATATTTAGACTGGAAATAGTATTCAATATGTGACATAAAAGGTTAAAGGGAAATTGATCTTGATGTTTTCTCCTGGGGAGGGATAAAATCTAATACCCCCTGACAATGACAGACCTGGCATCAGAGTGGATGGCAGAAGAGACCGTCTGCAGTCCTTCCCATGAGGAAGGGCAAAATGCCCTCTTGGCAATGCCTAGTGCAGGAGCCCACAAACGCACGTTATCTAGATTCCCAAGGCAGTGTTATGATGATAATAACAGATAGTTTGGAGAAGCAGATAAATGTGTCAGGGCCAAATAGAGCTTTAAGTCAAGAGCCAGAGATGGACAGGCTACCGTGAGGAAAGGAGGGGGTAAAACACTGCTGGATCTCAAACCCCTCCCCCTCTAACTGCTTCTGCTTCAGTTGGTAATGAAGACAGGAATAAGATTCTTCTGGTGAGTTTCTGTTATGGCTGAAACCCCAATTGATGTTCCTTTTTTTAAATTTATATTCCTCACAGGTCAGTATGATGAGTATATAGACATTAGTTATCTAACAGTTGAGGACAGAGAAGATCTTCTTAAACTGGCAGCCAACAGGATTCAAACTAGATGTTCAGACTGAGTTGTGAGTATCTTTCCCAAATAATTATCAGGCACAGATTTGAAGGTAAAGGTTATATTAAGTAATAACAAGAAACTAAAAAGGGTAAATGAGGGCTTTAGGATAATGAGAGGAAACCCTGAACTGTTAAATTGATGCTCCCCTCCCCCCTCTTCACTGGAGGGATGAAGCACTTAACTAAAACTGGCTCTCTTTTGCTATTGATAAATATCTTACTCTCTAATCACCAAGTAATTATATAATTATATTAATGAAGAATAGTAATAACAAACAGGCTAACCCTATGAGTAGAAACCACTGGCTTATGCTACAATGGCCACCTCAGGAGAACCCCCAAGTCAGGAGAAGCAAGCAGAGTGTCTGCTCACATCCACTCCCACAAATTAACTGTCTCCAACCCTTCTCAACTGCCCCTCACCCAAAGTTCTCCAGGGGGGTCCCCTGGAATTCTGGGTGAGGCCATCCCTGTACCTTTGCAAGGATTCTATGCTTTGCATCTCCACACAACAGGCAGGAGCCCGCCCGGCTGGCTCCAGAAGCACCAAACTTACAATCTAGGTAGGAATTCTACCCAATCAGAAAACAGTAAGATCCAGAGCATGAGCTCCTCATGAGCTTCTACCAGGGAGGGGGAAAGTCATGGAGAGGCCATCCTGTCCTCCTCTGGCTCCCAAAGGTCTCCGCAGGGAAGGAGGCAGGTTTTCCTCCTTGAAATGAGGGAAGAGGCTTCCTGCTCTCTGGGTCTGTGGCAATAATGAAATATCCTGGAGGTCTTATTCTGCAAGCCTAAGCAGACCTTCATGGCTAATGGGCAGTGGGATGGATTTCTACCCTGAGAAGGACAAATGAACCCTTTTTATTCCCCTGCCAGTGAGTTATTGTCACTGAATAAGCAAAGGTGTCCCATTTTACAAACGTGATATTGAGTATTTAAAACATTCCTCTTGTATTCTACCATTTCAAAGGGGCTCTTAGGTAAGGCTTGCAAAAGGCATGTGAAAGTCCTCCTCATTTTTCCTGTTCTGTCTGTTTATTGGTTCTTATCAGGCCTCTGCCAGGTTCTGGAAATTATATTGTCCCATTCAAAGAACTGAGTTTTTCTCTCCATTAAAGCAAGGAACTTCGCAAGTTAAATCTCACAGAAGTGAATTTGAAGGCAGATCATTTGGAAAACCATGTGAGAATATTTTTTGATGCTCAGAACATGGTGATCTGCATTTGGGGATTGACTTTTCACTCAGAAAGTCTAGACTGGAATGATTCTTGAGACAGAGCAGTAGTATTCCCTGACTGACACTAAGAAGACTATTTAGCTTGGGAGGAAAAGCTGGGCAGGCCATGAAGGCAGACAGCTGGCCACTGGCTTTCCTTCTCTGACCCACTCTTTGTAATTTCTTCCTTCCTTCCTTCCTTCTTTCCTTCCTTCCTTCCTTCCTTCCTTCCTTCTTTCCTTCCTTCCTTCCTTCCTTCCTT
>NC_058132.1:1565010-1609569 GCF_016433145.1 Gracilinanus agilis
AAGGTAGTATAGACAATGAAGTAATATCAGTACTTAACATATATGCACCAAATGGTAGCAAACCAGATTTCTGAAGGAGAAGCTAAAGGAGCTAAAAGAGGAAATAGACAGTAAAACTATACTAGTGGGGGGCCTCAACTAGTGGGGAATGGTTCCTCTATCAGAACTAGATAAATTTAACCAAAAAATAAATAGGAAAAAGTAAAGGAAGTGAATTAAATTTTAACAATATTAGATTAAATAGATATCTGGAAAAAATGGGAGAAAAAGGAATTTACCTTTTTTCAGCAGCACATAGTTCATATACAAAAATTGACCATGTTATAGGACATAAAAACTTCACAATCAACTGGAAAAATCAGAAATAAGATCATAATGCAATAAAAATTATAATCAATAAGGATTCATGAAAAGGCAAATTAAAATTAATTGTAAAACAAATAATCCAATTCTTCAAAATGGGTGGGTCAAAAAAACAAAACAAAGAAACAATCACTGATTTCATTAAAGAGATTGACAATAAAGAAAAAATATATCAAAATTTATGAGATAAATCCAAAGCAATACTCAGGGGAAGATTTATATTTCTAAATGAATATATCACTAAAATACCAAAAAAAAAAGCGGATCATTGAATTAACTATATAATTTTTTAAAAAAAACTAGGAAAAGGACTAATTACAAATCCCCAATTAAAGACTAAATTGGAAATCCTAACCTTGGAGTAGAACACTTGAGCCAGAGGGGGAAAACATGATGGAATTCCTTGGAGTGAACATTAATGGGGACAGAGAGAGCTCATGGGAGCCGATTTGACCAGATAGGGAGGAAAAATGAAGAGTTTGGAAGGAAAACCTAATAAACTAACATGTACTGATATAAAGTGAAAGGACCCAAACCAGAAGAATATTGTGTACAATAACAGAAATATTTTTATTAATACCTGTGAATGATTTAGTTATTCTCAGGAAAACTGTGATCCAAGACAATCCCAAAGACTAATGATGAAAAATATAATTTTTAAAATATTTTATTTTTTAGAAAAATTTTCCTGGTTACATGATTCATGTTTTTACATTCCCCTTTACCCCCCTTCACCCCTCTCATAGCCAATGCACATTTCCACTGGTTTTAACATGTGTCATAATGATGAAAAATATTATTCCCCACTAGAGAAAGAACTAATGGAGTCTGAATGAAGAAGAACCCCCTAATATATTTCACTTTTTTTTTGTTTTAGGTCTCATTCACAAATGTCTAATATTGAAAAATATTTTATATGATTGCACTAATATAATCTATATCAGATTGCTTACCATTTCAAATGGGAGGCTGTGGGAATGAAGAAGGAAGGAAGAGTGGGAGGGAGGGAAAGAATTTGGAAATCAAAAAAATTTTAATGAATGTTAAAGCTCCTTTTATATGTAATCAAGGGGGGAATATAATTTTGAATATGTTATGCTTCAGCTTTGTCTTGAAGACAGAGAGATATTATATGATATAGAAATGAGGAGGAAATGTATTCAAGGGATGGAGAGTATCAAATGTGAAGAACAGAGAAAAGGATAATTTTATCTGATTGTAGACTAAGGAAATGAATACATAGTGAAATAGATTTTTGGGAAATATTGTGAAGGATTTTAAAAGCTAAACAAAGTAGTTCATATGTTAATCTAGATACAACAGGAAACCATTGAAATATACTAAGTAGAGTAGTAATAATTTATTAGATAGAGTAGATGACTTTGGTAGCTAAGCAGAATAGATATTAAATGTGAGAAGGGGCTTGAAGATGACCAGTAATGAGAAAGTTCAATAATTTAAGCAATTAGTGAGATATGGGCCTGAACTAAAGTGGTGTCTATGTAAGTAGTAAAAGAGGTTGGATGCTAAAGACATGGAGAACCAGCAAGACTTTGGCAACTCATGGGATATGTAGGGTGAAAGATAGGTAAAAGCTAAGAATGATACTAAGGTAATGACCCTGAAAGACTAAAAAATGGGATGTTGCCTTCAACAAAAATGGGAACTTCTTGAAGCATAGGTTTGAGGGAAAAGACAATTCATTATATCTTAAACATTTTGAATTTGAGATATCTCCAGAATATCCCATTTGAAATGTGAAATAGGCTTATCATGTGGGATTAATGCTCTGTAGATAAAATCACATCAGATATATAAATCTATGAATCACCCATACAGAGGTGATAATTAAACCTTTGGGAGTTGGTGAGGTCATCAACAGAGAGGGTGTGGAGACAGAAAAAGACCCAAGGCAGAGGACTAGGGAACACATAGAGTTAAAAGGAATCATATGGAAGGTGAACCTGTAAAGAAGACCTAACAGGAATGGCAAAATATATAAGAGGAAAACCTGGACAGTCACGTTATGGAATCCCAAGGCAGACAGTTTCAAATGCTATTTTTTTAAAAGCTGTTGTTTGAAAGAAAGGTGTGTTTTGTAGACTGGCTGAAGGAAAGGATGACACATACAGAATGGAAAGGAGATGAAGTCTACTATGATTTGAGCTAGCACTAGTTCCATCTAGAGTTGAGGAAGAGGAAAGCTCTCAGATTTATTTAGTTGTTATCTGCTGATCCTTTTTGTTTCTAAGAAAAGATGGCAGAGTGGGGATGAGGCTTTGGAGACACTTTGCTATAAAGACTGAAATGTGGTTTTGTCAAAAGCAGATTCCTATTGAATGAAGAATTTCTTGGGTGCAGCTCTACTGCCCAGAGCCCATATTTGCAGATGATGAGATCATATCAAATGAAGCAAAATCCCACTGAATAAAGAGCTTGCAAGGCTTGTCTTCATTGCCCAGAAAGCTACTCTAGAAACTTCGCAGTTGTCTGACTTAGGGAAAGGATTTATTGCTATAAAAGAGTAACTTTATTTCAGTACATTTTTTAAGTACCATTCTAGGGGGCAGCTGGTTGGCTCAGTGGATTGAAAGCCAGGCCTAAAGACAAGAGGTCCTTAAGTTCAAATCTGGCCTCAGATACTTCCTAGCTGTGTAACCCTGGGCAAGTCACTTAATCCCCATTGCCTAGTCCTTACCACTCTTACGCCTTGGAACCAATACACAGTATTAATTCCAAGATAGAACGTAAGGGTTTTAATCAAAATTTTAAAAAGAGCCATTCTAAGTTAAAAGAGCTTGGGTAGGTCTTTAGAAGAAGAGGGATAGATGTGCTAAGGAGGAAAATGAAGAGGAGAGTTATTCCCAGAGAATTGCCTTCATGGGGTGCAGTTATTCCTGAAGAGGCAAAGGTATCAAGGCCTGAATACCCTGCAGTGAGTTGCCTCAAGAACATGGGTTTTCCTCATTCATGCATTTCCCTACTAGCTTTCTATAAATAAGTGCTTACTCACCCCCATGGGCACTGCACAGATTGTCAGGAGAGCCTGGCTCTAATTTCTACATGGGCTCCATAACAAGTAATGACTATTTTTTGATTCTAATTCTATTTGGTAAGTATAATAGAGGGATTATTCTTGGTTTTGTCTTTTACTAATTAAATGTTTCCTTTGTAATAAACAGAGCCCACTCACAAATCCAAGCTTCCATTGGGGTGGGGGTGGGGATTCCCCTGGGCCTGGAAGAGTGTCAAGTTAGGAGCACATAGTGTAGAGACTTTGACTTGCTCTGTCTTCTTCAGCGTCGAAGGCGTTTTGTATTGAGTTTGGGCAGACCCGATTCCCTAGGAAGAGAACACGTCTGATTGCAAATGAGGCCATTTCATCATTTGAATAAAATTTCCACCAAATTAATTCTTTATTCATAAATATCTCAGTTTTCAAAGGACTTGCTGTTTGTGCTTAGCTCCTGTTGAAAACAAACAAGCAGAAAGTCATGGTGGCCCTTCTCGATCTTCTCCACAAATTCTTTTATATCTTCAAATCGCCTAAAAGTTCACATCACTTGATTTTCTTTTCCTAACCCAAACTTGCCAGTGTATTTCCTTTTTTCTTTTAACCTTTACCTTCTGTCTCAGAAATATTTAGTATTGATTTTGAAGCCGTCCAGCAGCTCCACGAAGATTCCTAGTGGGTTGGACACTTAGAAAGGGGAACAAAGGACTGAGTGAAAATGGGTAGCGGGTTAAAAACTAATGGAAAGAGAACATAAGGAGAGAATAAAGACACGCAGACATAGAAAGTTTTGGGATGAGGTAGACAGACAGCGAGTAAACTCTGGTGGTCAAGAGCTTAGAAGGTTCAGTGCTCTGATGGTCAAGAGCTTCTTTCTCAACTGTCCTAGAGCTACTTTTATTGGGGTTACAACCGTAGATGGGGGGAAGGGGAGAATCAAGTGGTCTGATACATACGTAATCATCAGGAGATACAAACTGTTGGAACCTGAAATAACAGGTAGAGCAAACATCTAGATCAGGAATTCATGAGGCCTGAGGTCTTGATACAAATGCTGATTGATTGTTGAAGGTAAGGCAAGGAGCCTGAGATAACTGACCAGTCTTCCAGAGTGTAGGCTTAGGGAAGGGCTAGGAGTTTGGCAAGGTTGAGGTTCAGTTTAACTCAAGGTTACAGAAATCAATCATAAACAATACAAGAGTCATTTTTTGAGCACTCTTAAAATAATATCAAGATTAAATGTATATCTGGATTGCTACAGATTTCAAGGCAGAAAGGCAGAAAGGGTAGGCAGCTGGGGGAAGTGACTTCCACAGGGTCACACAGCTAGCAAGTGCCCAGGGGCATATTTGAACCCAGGTCCTCCTTGCTGCAGGCCTGGCATTCTCTCCACTGTGTTACCTCCCTGCCCCTCTTATCAGTGTATTTCAAGAGGCAGATACACTGAGGCTTTGAGGTTGGAGCCTGACCTTTAGAATAGCTACTTAAAGAAACACTGTCCTCTCCAGCAACCAGAATGTTTTTGGGGGGGTTTTTTGGAAATTTTTATTTAATTGATTAATTTAGAATATTTTCCAATGTTCTTTCCCTCCCCTTCTGTAGCCAATGCGCAATTGCTCTGGGTTTTACATGTGTCATTGATCAGGACCTATTTCTATATTATTGATATTTGCACCAGAGTGATCGTTTAGTGTCTACATCCCCAATAAAATCCCCATTGAACCATGCGATTAAGCAATTGTTTTTCTACTCTGTTTCTGCTCCCACAGTTCTTTCTCATAAGTCCCTCAGGATTGTCCTGGGTCATTGCGTTGCTGCTAGTAGAAAAGTCAGTTACATTCAGTTTGTGCTACAATGTATCCTTCTCTGTGTACAATTTTCTCCTGGTTCTGCTCCTTTCACTCTGCATCACTTCCTGAGGACTTTCCAGTTCACATGGAATCCCTCCAGTTTATTATCCTTTTAGCACAGTAGTATTCCATCCCCAGCAGATACCACAATTCACCAATTGAAGAGCATACCCCCATTTTCCGGGTTTTGCCACCACAAACAGTGCGGCTATAAATATTTTTGTACAAGTCTTTTTCCTTTTGATCTCTTTGGGGGTACAAACTCAGCAGTGGTATGGCTCAACCAGCACATTTTAAATGAACTCAGGGATTTATTTTTTAAAAAGTACCCCCTTGAAGTCTTTTAAAATGTACTTTGTAATCTTGTATTGGTCTGGAAAGGAAAAACATGCAGCATTCATTGATCAAATAGGCACTTCTCTAATAACTCTGGAAATAATTGGTTGTTTCAATGGCATCGAACTTTTTCTCTGGGGAGGGTAGGCAGTAAAAATCAAGCCAAATATGCGCTTCCTCTAGGGACCCTCACAAGCAAGGGAGTCAAAGGAAGCTGGTGTTGTGTAGATGGAATTAGCTCATCCTCATTCATTGTTAGACTCTAGCCATCAGAAATAATGCAAACCCACCCAACTTAGAATTAAGTGGGGAGGGGAAGATCAGTTACCCACACTTGACAATAAGTAACAAATCAAGAACAAGGGACTGCCCTTTGGGCAGTCCAAAACAGTGTTGAGGCTGCCATTTGTCCACTTAAAATTGAAGGTGGACACAGGAAGTGACGAAAGCTGCTATCTTTTAAATATGATGGTAACTTCCTGTGGAGGAGTTGATGCTTTGAACTTGGTGTTGAAGGATCTCTGCTGAGACCTCAGATGGCTTCCCTCTGAATTGTCACGTGGGTAAGTTAGGCTGACTTCCTTTCACCTCCCTTGGTGTTTCTGGAATCTATACCCTCAAGGAGGCCTCTCTTGCCTCTCTAATTGTTAAAGGCCTTGTGGCTAGAAGCCTTGTTTAATTAACCTCTGTGCTCCTTTGTTGGGGCCTCTAAAATCTTATCTGGTCTGGACCTCTGTCCAGGCCAGAGTTTCTCTCTCTCAATTTCCCTACCTTCAACCTTCCTAATTGTAAATAAACCATCGTAAAATTCATCCTGACTTGGGTCTATTTTATTTGAAATCACATTAAGTGATTTCTGGTGACCATACCTAAAATATCTAGTTTCCCCTCTTACAGTGTCCATGCCTCATTCTCCTATCTGGGGTATCATAATAGAATAGGATACATTTTCCAATCTGCAATAAAACAATGGAGGTAGAAATCAGAGCCAATGAATTTATATTAAAGAGGATCCCAAACCCAGATCCTCATGATCTGAGACCCTTCCCTGCTCCAGAGTACAGGATTTATAACCCTTACGTCCAAAATGGGAGTTTTTAAGTACAAGAACATCTAGATGAGACAATAGAAAATATACATTTACTCTGCTGAATCCAAATCAGGTAAGACTGGGAATGATTACTGGCATAAAACAACAGGGTAAATTTATTAGGAGTCCATCCAGAGGGTCAAGGAAGGTTGAGAAGTCTAGAGAAAACATTGTCCAAAGAGGTGAGAATGTCAAGATCTACTCAGAGGGAATGACCAAGGAGCAGGGGGCTCCTAAAGTAACTGTGGATTTTTCAGTGAACCTTGTGACTTCTCTATCAGGAAAAACTTAATCAGTCATAGGGTGGAGACCCCTTAGTTGTGATCAGGCAGGGGGATGTCAAAACTAGGTCAAAATCTAACACAAGAAGAATCCACTCAGTTATTTAAACAAACCTAATTAATCCAAATTCAATTGTGTGTTTTTATTAGTTAAGTGTTCTTAAGTGTCTAAATGCATTTTGATGTCTGCTAATAAAAATGAAATAATCACTACTCCTATGGAATCACATTAAACTGAGTAATGTTGATTGGAATACAACAGAGGGATAAAGTCACGGATTCATTATTAAAGCTCAGGTTAATCCCACCAGAGAGGATGAAATTATATTATTATTCTATATCATCAAATTACATGATCATATTACATTCAGTCATATACAATCATCTTAACAAAGTAAGGAAATCAGATGATTTCAAAATGAAAGTTAATGTTTCAGAATTACATTTAGAACCAGAAATACAATGAAAAGTCCGAACAACACTTTAGCATACAACATGTGACCAAGAGGGATGATCAAATCACATCACAACTTTCTAAATGGGTACATATATACTATATATCTCACCTTCTTTGAAAAGTTTAGTCCATAATCTAGCCATATTCAGATTAAAGAGAACCTGCTTTTCTACAGCGTATCTTTAGGATAGTTTATCCAGTTTGACATTATGAGAAACAACGTTATAAATTTCAACATATTGCCCATGTTCAAATGACCGTACACAGAATTGCATCCACTTATTACCTTTTGCATGTTTATCACAACTAAAATGTTATAGGAAGTTATCCAGTATGAAGTAATTGTATCACACTAAAGAAATCACAAAAACAGGGAACATGTATATAATGATTGCCATATGCTAAGCAGTTTTAAATCTTTTCTATTCTAATGTTGCCATTTTTACCATTAGAAAGAGGTGATGTCTCTGTCTAAGCAAGTAAATTACTGATACAATTTTAACATGGACTTTTCTGAATCTCTGTATTTTCTAGCACTGTCATTTTTTAAAATGCCAAATAATGAATGTATTTATTATAATTTATGTCATTCTAATTCAGAAAACTATAGCTCAATAGAACACACTTCACTTTCAATGAGATTACTCCAGGATTCAGTTCCAGTAAATCCCATCTCAAAAAAAGCAATTGAACAACTCATCATTGAACTCCCTGAGGGAAAAAACCCCAAGGCCAGATGTATTCACAAGTGAATTCTACCACATCTTTTCCTTTTATGACACAAATACGGTGCTGATTCCTAAACCAGGATGAGCAAAACCAGAAAGAAAACCATTGACAATTTCCCTAATGAATATCGAAACAAAATTCTACAATAAAAACTAGGAAAGTGATTGCAACAACATATCAAAAGATCATAGGCTATGTGGTGCACAGGCTGGATGGCACTACTTCACATACTCAAAATCTCAAAGTCTTCTTCCAGTTCAGACAGGTTATTGGTGGATTCAATTGCAGAGAACCTTTCTAGCCAGAGTGCCTGAATCACCAACAGCACAGAACTCAATTTCAATCCAAACTGAATCAGTTACTCTTTTGCTATGAGCTCTGTCCTTAGAGAGAGAGAGAGAGATTGAGTGAGTGAGACAGACAGAGAGAGAGAGAGAGAGAGAGAGAGAGAGAGAGAGAGAGAGAGAGAGAGAGAGAAAGAGGGAGAGAATCCTACTGTCAGATAGTAATCAAGCAGGATCACACGGTGCTTCTCAGTCTGATTTCAGAGACAGTGAACCTACAATTAATATTCTGGATGTCCAGAGGAAAACTCCAGTCTTATTTAAGAACCAGTTAGTGGGAGATAGTTTCTCTCTCTCTCTCTCTCTCTGTCTCTCTCTCTCTCTGTCTCTCTCTCTCTGTCTCTGTCTCTCTCTCTGTCTCTGTCTCTCTCTGTCTCTGTCTCTCTCTGTCTCTGTCTCTCTCTGTCTCTGTCTCTGTCTCTCTCTCTCTCTCTCTCTCTCTCTCTGTCTCTCTCTCTCTCTCTCTCTCTCTGTCTCTCTCTCTCTCTCTCCTTATAACATGTCTCTTTACATACAGACAATTCTGGTTTCTCCTTTGGGGTTGCATCTTGGGAAGCAATTGCTTATAAAATTAAATTGTCTGGATCAGGAAAAACAAAAGGTCATGTTAAACAATTTTAATAGGCACTTTGAATAATGATAATTTTGTATGAAAACATTTCTATCAAGGGAATTATGGCAAATGGACACTTCTTACAACCTCCTTCCTGTTTGGGAGAAGCTTGCTTGCTGCTGTGCCACCCTCACTATTTCCCCTCCCCATCCCTACTCCACTATCATGGCTGCATATGATACATTTCACCTTGACCTCAAGCTGAATCAGGATCTTTTGCCTTGCTGATTTTGGTTCTATAAATAAAGAGTCAAAAAGTGGTTTGTGCTTTAAAAAAAAAAAAAAGATCATAGGCTAAAACGAGGTGGGATTTATGGACAAAATGCAGTACTGGCTCAATATTAGGAAGACATACACCATAATTGGCTATATCGACAACAAAACCAAAAGAAATCATCTGATTATCTCCATAGATGGAGAAAAAACATTTGACAAAATACAATACTCGTTCCTATTCAAAACACTAAGACACATAAGAATAAATGGAGCTTCCCTTCAAATGGAGAGGAATATCTAATACATCAGGGGATGTCCATCATCAACACTATTATTCAACATTATACTGCAAATTCTAACTCTTGGAATGAGAAGAAAAAAATGGAAGTAACTGGAATAGACAATGAGGAAACAAAACTGTTGCTCTTTCTAGATGACATGCTGCTATACCTAAAGAAGCCTAGAGAATCGACTAAAAAATGAATTGAAATGATTGAACACTTTAGCAATTTTACATGTAATTAGAAAACAATAAAACATTACTAAAAAAAAAAAGCAGTGGAGAGCCAAACCTTTCTTGGTAGTGAACAGAGGACACAGCAGCAGCATTGCCCTTGTCTGGAGCTGTCTATTATGGGTTAAATGATGCTTCTCTTCCTAAATGGCCTTACCCACTAGCTCTGCCACATTCAGATGTGAACCTGGTAGAAGGAAGCATGGGTAGCAGCTAAGGTGAACCTGAATCCACTCTCTCCAGACTGAGGTTTTAGAGGGAGGAGTGTGTCCCAGTTCAGGAAGATGTGACTGTCCTTCTGCTCTTGCTACATCTTCTTTGCAAAGGCTAATTAATGATGATGGCTAATAAGTGATTGCCATCATTATAGTAATTAGGAAATGGTTCTAGACAGCTAGACCAAGATCGATTTTGTAGCCCCCATCGCGTTCTGTTGTAAAAGTGAAATTTGGGAAATGTATCAAACTACATTTCCCGTGGTCCAACGGGTTTCCGTTTCTGGGTCTTTGGGGGCATGGGGAGGTCTACGTCCACGCAGAGAGGGTTTAAATCTCCTGGGTTAGGAGGAAGTGGCCTCTTTTGCGAGTAGGCGCTTCCAGGAAACAGGAGACAGTAATGGAGGCAGGGGCAGTTTTGAATGCTTACAAGCGCGTGGTCTAATGATTTTATCTATCAACATGGCTTTAATTAAAATACTAATTTATATATTTATACCAGCCTTTATCATTTTTAATATTTATCATTGTGGAGTCAAAATGACCCGAACAAATTTCTTCTCTGTGGCACTCTTGAATCTGCATGCCATGTACACTGACTCATTCGCCCAAGATTCATTGTCCTCATCATGAAGTCTTTGCTTAGTTCTTGCAGAAAGATGTCAGCAGTTCAGATTCTTTGGCCTTTACCATCCTTCTCCCAGTTATCTCAGCTGTCATTGACCCTTCTCTTCTCTCTGGGCACAGGACACACCTGTGATTCACTGGAAGTTGGGCAGAGCCCAGGATAAAAGTGTAGCAATGGCAGTGAGACAGGACCAGGAGAGAGCAGTCACCCAGCTGAGAGACACCGACATGGAGAAGCCCAGCAAATGCACCTTTCTACAGGGGATCTTTTTACCACCTGCTTTCTATAATGTGGAGGCAATCAAAAGGATGCAGGATGAATTTGAAGTTCGGAACCAAGACGTCATTATAGTGACCTATCCCAGGTCAGGTAAGGAGCAGGATTGGGAAGCAGCAGAAGAGGAGGAGTCTGGAAAGGATGAGCTTTCTGTGATTTTGCACATCCTAGGCTTCAGAAGTCAGAGACAGAAGGGCTTTGGATTCCCCATACTTAGCTGAGCCTCCTCATTAGAAAGCCAACATTCTTTACCTTTTGTGGCCCTCCTGCAGATAGTTTCCACAAGCCCATACACCTCTCATCAAAGTAAGACTTTTATTTTTATTTTTCTTATTTTTTCCAGATTATGTTTATTTATTTGTTATTTATTTTAACATTCTTTTTTTTAAATTTTGAGTTCCATGTACTCTTCCTCCCTCTGACACCTCCTCCACCCACTGAGAAGGCAAATAACATAGTATCAATTATAAGTGTGAAATCATGCAAAACATATTTCCATATTTGCAAAAAAACACCCCAAGAAATAAGGAATAAGGAAATTATCTTTAAATCTGCTCTCAAGAGTTCACTAATTCTCTATCTGAAGGTGGATAGTATTTTTTCATCAAAAGTTCTTTGGAATTGTCTAGACTCATCATATTGATCAGAGTACTCAGAGTAGCCACGTCTTTCATACTTGATTATCAATATAACACTACTGTTACTGTCAGGCACAATCATCTTTTGGTTCTTCTCAATTCATAAAAACGGTGCTTTCTATATAAATGCTAGCTATTATTATCATTACTATTATTAAAAAGTGGAGAAGATAGATGGTAGGAATAATCTGGAGGCAGAATTTATCTTGGTTTGAGTAGCTGCATGAAAAGTGAGAGAGAAAATCAAAGTTAGAGAATAGAATATAGTTGAACAGGTCACCCATAACATCAACACTGTGAAGGGAAAACAAGCAAATAGTATAGATGGACTGACAGAGCCAGAAGAGGTGGATCAGGTCATGGCGAGGAGGAATGAGACAGAAGGGAAGGTGGAATGTTCAGAGGTATGGAATCAACCTGGTCACTCCTCAGCTCAAATACATTAGGTGGCTCCCTATGACCTCTGGGATGAAATGCATGACACTTTCCACAGTCTGACTAGAAGCTACAAAGTAAGATTTTTAGATCATTAAAAGACGTGCTGAATTTCAGTAACAGATTAGGGAAGACAAAGATGTCATTTCTCCCCCCTCAAGTTCATGGATCTTCTCAAAGCTCTCCACACCTCCTGGATGTCCATAGACCCCAGGCCTAGAAGCCCAGGAATAAATAGAATCCCAAGGGCTCTAGAAGGGAGAAACTTGCTAGAAACAAAAAAAGGTACAAAAACTCAGAGTGACCATGAAATCCAGATATTCTGATGTTTCCACTAGGACCTCAGTCCTCTGAGAAAGAGTGTTCGGCACACCCTAATGGGGCCAGGCTGGATTTGTGTTCCTTTTCCATGGAAACAGTGAGCTACACCAAAGGGGAAGGATTAGAGAAAAGGGTAGCATTGAGCTTCAGAACAATGATAGGTGGGTCACAGGGATGAAGTTAGTGGCAGGACAAGCAATGTAGAAGGGGCAGGGCAATTTTCCAAGTGAGGCCATTTTTAATCTAATGATGATTGCATTTTCCCATCTGTTTAAAGCCTACCGTGTACCTTACACTGTCCCAACAAAACCCTGAGGTGCATACTGCAAGTATTTCCCCCCGACTCCCTTTAGAAATGAGGAGACTCTGGCCCAGGGGAGCTGAAGGGATTATGAGTCTGAAGCAGGGTTCTAAACCAGGGCAACTGTCTCCAGAACACAATGTTGCCCCATCATTTCTACTTCCATCCCCTCCCCCTTCCTCATTCCCTTTGTTCTCTCCCTCTTCCTTCTAACCTTTCCCCTTCCTCCCCACCTCTGATGGTGTGTGGAATATCAATGGAGCGAGCAGAGAATCACAGACTCTCCATAAGAAGTAACATGGGAATCATCCAAGACAGTCCCTATGTGAGCAGGCATCCCTGAAAACACACAATATCCCTGAGAACAAGTCTTCTGGCCAGACCTTTACTTTGTCCAAGTTATGGGGAACCCATGATTTCTAACAGAGGCTGCTCCTCTATGGAAGAGTTGGCATTGTTAGCTTCAACCATGACTCAACCTCCCCATCTCTGGGTTTCCTCAGACACGATCTGCTTCAGGGAGTTGCCTGACTAGTCACTCCCTCACTCCTTGGAGGCTCATGTAGAGTTTACTAAGAGTACAACTCCAATGAGAGCTTGAGTTTGGAACAGGATGGCCTTTAGCTTCTCATAGGAAATGAAGTAACTAAGAAAAGGGCTCAGAATAAGTCATTGATAATGAGCCATAATATATTCAGTCTGTCAAATACAATCTCTTTGGGAGGGAAATACCACAGGGTCCCACATCATCCAAATACCTCATCAGAACAGTGATGCAAAAGGGTAGGCATGGGAATGCCATCCATGAGAAGATGGAGCCCAGATCCCAAATATGGTCTCACCATTCCATCACTTATGAAGCCACTGGCTTCATTAGCCTCACACCCCTAACTCTTTCCCCAATTTGACATTTGAAGTCCCAATAAATAAGACCATGATACCATAAACATGGATGGCCTATAACACTGATTCTGGAGAACTCTCGAGGGCCCTGGGAAGCACAACCTTTTTCTGGACCACCATCCCCTCAATTTTTCTAGGGCCTGCAGCAGTGATAATATTGCACAGACCCTACATATTCCCCAAATAAACAGTCCCAGAAGCGTCAAATGTTAGTGCAGGAAAAGATCTTACAAGCCCTTGAATCAAACCTCTACAGAAAAGGAATGTCCACTCTACCTATCCCAATAAGGGACCCAGACTTCCTGAAGACCACCAAGGACAGAAGCTTTCCCTACCCAGGCAGCCAGAACACTTCTGGGACAAACAAATTGTTAGGAACTTTTGACAGATATCAAACCTAGATCTTCCTCTCTGGAATATCCTTCATGACTCTTGGTTCTGACCTCTGCAATCATAAAGAACAAGCTCCTGCTGGCCTCCTTCCTCTGTTCTGGGTCAAACAGGTTATTTACATTTTCCCTCCTCACTTTCTGCCTTTCAGAAAATCTTGCCCAGATGGGACAAAGCAAGGTAAGATTCAAACCCAGGACTTCTTGACTCCATGTCCAATAATTCATTAACTACAACTTCTTAAAGGTCACCGAGTTTGCATTGAAGTGGTAATAGTAGGATTAGAAACCAAGTCCTAGGACAGACAGGACAGAGTGCTGCTGTAGCTGCCTCTTGTATATATGCTAACCTACAGCCAAAATTTTCTACTCGTCCACCCCTAAAAATGCTCCATGCTGCCCTGCTTCCATATATTTGTTTATGCTGTCCCTTAAGCCCCAAGTGCTCTTCCCATCCCTATCTCTTGGCTAAAGTGCTATCTAGTCTTAACAGCCCAAGAATCTGGGCCTTATCCTTCCACTTTCATCAATGATGAACTTTGCTCATGACTTGTATCATTCTCATGCAACTCTAATGCATGCTTCTATGGAAGTTGGGCTATTTGCTTATGTTTCACAGTGGTCCACTCCATGGCTTACCCCAAGTCATGATTTGAAGCAATCTGAAGGCAGGGATCCCATACTGATTTCTTCCAACTCTGATCACAGTACACTTCTAGAATCCTTACACTGGTTGTGTTCCCTCTGCCTCCTCCCCTCTGCCTCTTGGTTTGTCTGGCTTCCTGCAAGGCTGACCTCAAATCCCTCCTTCTCCAAGTGGCCTTCCCCAGTAGCCCAACCTGTCAGTGACTTCCTTTCTGAGATTTCCTTACACACACACAACATCATTCTGTATAGCTCTTCTATGAACTGACATAATTACATGTTGCCTCTCACCTTAGACTGTGACTTTCATGAGGGAAGGAACTCTATTTTTGCCTTTCTTTGTAGCTCCTCTATTCAGCACAATGTCCAGCATCCAGGAATTTCCCAACAAATATTTACTGAATAACTATATACTCTTTGGTGTGGCCATCCAACTATCCAAGGAAACTTAAGCTTCACATCAGGGACAACTTCTTGACAAATAGTATTGTCCCAAGTAGAGTTGGGGCATCTTCTTTTGCTCTCACCCTCGAAGTCTTTTGTTGATTTGTACTGATATGGACTGGACTGATCCTTCTGAGTTCTCTCTTGCCTCTGAGGGATTGTGATTTTGAAAATGAAATATTCCTCTCTCCCTTTTATTCCATGCAGGAACCCACTGGATGATAGATATAATCAGCCTGATCTATTCAAAAGGGGATGCCACTTGGATCAAATCTGTCCCTTTCTGGAAACGTTCTCCCTGGATAGAAATTGAATATGGCATGGAAATGGTCAAGAATAAGGCAGACCCACGACTCTTCACTTCCCATCTCCCAATCCATCTCTTTCCTAAGACTTATTTCACCAGCAAGGCCAAGGTGAGCACAGGAGGTCCCTGATTAACAGGGAAAGAAACAATTATCTAGAAGTTGGAGGGAGAATCGATGCAGAGAGGCTGTAAATGTACTCCTGGTTCATATTCCATAGGAATTCAGGGAAATCAGAAGGCAGAGAGAGGAATATCTCTGCTCTCCATCCTCTACACATTGCCCTAATAGTTTACCTAGTGGTTCCCTCTGTCCATGTCAATGCTCACTCCAACATTTAGAGACCTTTAGACTCTATCAAAAAGGACTAGAAGGAAATGGGATTAAGGAGAAGAAATAGAAAGAACTGAATGGAATTAGGAAACTGACTTGGAGGACTTATTACACACTAATATTCCATCACCAACATGTACCACATTTTGTTCAGCCATTCCCCAGTTGATGAATTTACAATTCTTTGCCACCACAAGAGGAGATGCTATAAATATTTTAATACAAGTCCTTTCCCCTTTTTAAATTATCTCTTTGGGATACAGACCCAGTAGTGGCATTATTAGATCAAAGGCTATGCATGGTTTTATAGCCCTTTGCTCAGAATTCCAAATTGCCCTCCAGAATGGTTGGATCAGTTCACAACTCCTCCAGCAATGCATTAGTGTCCCAATTTCTCTACATCCTCTCCAACATTTACCATTTTCCTGCCTTACTGACCAATCTGATAAGTGTGAGGTGGTAACTCAGCATTGTTGTTATTTGCATTTCTCTATCAAAGAGTGATTTAGAAGATTTTTTCATATGATTATTGGTGACTGTGATTTCTTCTTCTGAAAATTACTTGTTCATATCCTTTGACCATTTGCCAATTGGGGAATTGTTTGTACTCTTATAAATTTGATTTAGTTCTCTATAAGAGAAATTAGACCTTAATCAGAAAAATTTGTTATAAAACTTTTCCCCTGTTTGTTGTTTCCCATTCTAATCTTGGTTATGTTAATTGGTTTTTGTACAAAAGCCTTTTATTTACTATAATCAAAATTATTCATTTTATATAATGCTCTTGATCTCTTATTTAGTCATGACTTCTTCCCTTCTCCAAAGATCCACAAGGTATATTATTCTGTGTTCCCCTAATTTAATTATTGTATCACTCTTTATATTAAATCATATATTCGTTTTAACTTATCTTGTATAAGGTGTGAGATATTGGTCTAGACTTAGCTATACCATTTTCCAGTTTTCCCAACAGTTTTTGTTAAAGAGTTGAGTCCTTATTCTGAAAGCTGGGATCTTTGGGTTTATCAAATGTGAGGTTGCTAAGGTCATTTACCCCTGTATATTGTGTATCTAATCTACTCAATTGATTTACCATTCTATTCCTTAGCCTATACCTGATTGTTTGATGACTGCTGCTTTATAGTACAGTTTGAGATCTGGTACTGCTAAGCCTCCTCCACATTTTTTTCATTAGTTCCCTCGATATTCTTGACCTTTTGTCCTTCCAGAAGAATTCTGTTGTCATTTTCTCTAGTTCTATAAAATAATTATTTGGTAGTTTGATTAGTATGGCACTGAATAAATGAATTAACTTAGGCAGGGTTGTCGTTTTCATTATATTAGCTCAGTCTATCCATGAGCAATTAGTGTTTTTCAGTTGTTTAGATCTGACTTTATTTGTGTGAAAAGTATTTTGTAATTGTGTTCATATAATTCCTGTTTTTGCTTTGGTAAGTAGATTTCCAAATATTTTATTTTGTTCAGAGTCGTTTTAAAAAGAATTTCTCTTTCTATCTCTTGTTGCTGAACTTTGTTGATGATATATAGAAATGCTCATGATTTATGTGGATTTATTTTGTATCTTACAAATTAACTAAAGTTATTATTTCAACTAGTTTTTAGTTGATTCTCTAGGATTCTCTATGTATTTCATCATGGCATCTGCAAAGAGTGATAGTTTAGTTTCCTTGTGCCTACTTTAATTCCTTCAATTTCTTTTTCCTTATTGCTAAAGCTAACATTTTTAATACAATATTAAATAATACTGGTGATAATGGGCATTCCTTGCTTCACTCCTGGTCGTATTGAGAAGGCCTCTAACTTATCCCCATTGCAGGTAACACTTGCTGAAGATTTTAGTTAGATACTACTTATCTTTTTAAGGAATAACCCATTTAATCCTATGCTTTCTAGCTTTTATAAGAATAGGTATTGAATTTTGTCAAAGGTTGGGGGTTTTTTTGCATCTCTTGAGATAATCATGTGATTTTTGTTATTTTGTTTATATGGTAAGTTATGTTGACAATTTTTCTAATATTAAACCAGCTTTGCTTCCTTGTCTAAATCCACCTGGTCATAGTGAATGATCCTTGTGATATATTGTTTTAGTCTCCTTCCTAGTATCTTATTTAAAATTTTTGCATCTATGTTCATTAATGAAATTAGCTTATAATTTTCTTTCTCTATTTTTGTGCTTCCAGGCTTAAGAAAAAGCACGATATTTGTTTCATAGAAATAATTTGGTAGGATTCCTTTATTTTGCCAAATAATTTGTATAGTGTTGGGATTAATTGTTCTTAAAATGTTTGATAGAATCCACTTATGAATGCATCTGACCCTGGAAATTCTTTCTTAGGGAGCTGAGTGATGGCTTGTTCAATTTCTTTTTCTGAGATGGAATTATTGAGGTATTCTCTTTCCTCTTTTACTACTCTGAGCACTGTGTATTTTTGCAAATATTCATCCATTTCATTTAGATTGTCAGATTATTGGGATATAATTGGGCAAAATAGCTCCTAATGATTCCTTTAATTTCCTCTTCCTTGGTGGTGAATTCACCATTTTCATATTTGATGCTGATTATTTGATTTTCTTTTTCCTTTTTAAAATCAAATTAACCAATGCCCTGTCTATTTTCTTCATAAAACCAACTCATAGTCTTATTTATTATTGAAATGGTTCTCTTTCAATTGTATTAATTTCTACTTTAATTTTTAGGATTTCCAACTTAGTCTTTAATTGAGGGATTTAAAATTTGTTCTTTTTCTATTTTTTTAGTTGCATGCCTAATTTTTTGATCTCCATTTTCTCTATTTTATTGATGTAAGCAATTAGAAATTAAATTTTCTCCTAAGACTATATTCAATAAATTTTGATATGTTGTCTCTTCATTGTAATTCTCATTAATGAAATTATTGTTTGTTTCTATAATTTGTTCTGTGACCCACCCCTTCTTTAGTTTTAGATTATTCAGTTTCCAATTAATTTTTATTTGTCTCACCATGGAGATTAAGTGATTATAATTTTTATTGCATTATGATCTGAAAGGGATGAATTTATTATTTCTGCTTTTCTGCATTTAGTTGTGTAGTTTTATGCCCTAATACATAGTCAACTTTTTGTGTAATAGCCATGTACTACTCAAAAGAAGTTATATTCCCTTCTATTCCCATTCAGTTCTCTCCAGAGATCTATTAGTTCTAACTTTTCTAAGGTTTAATTCATTTCCTTTACTTCTTTCTTGTTTATTTTTTGCTGTGGTTTATCTAGATCTGAAAGGGGGGGTTGAGTTCCCTCATTAGTACAGTTTTACCATCTATTTCCTCCTGGAGTTTGTTTAATTCCTCCTTTAAAAATTTAGAGGTTATACCATTTGATTGATATATGTTTGGTTAGTACTGGTATTACTTCATTATTTATAGTCTTTTAGCAACATTTAATTTCTTTCCTTATCTTTTTAAAACACATCTCTTTTTGCTTTAGCTTGATCTGAGATCATGATTGCTACTTCTGCTTTGTTTACTTCAGATGATGCACAATAAATTCTGCTCTAGCCCCTTATCTTTCCTCTGTGTGACCCTGCTGTAAATGTGCTTCTTGTAAACAACATATAGTAGGATTCTGATTTTTAATCTGCTCCAATTTTATGGGTGAATTCATCTCATTAATTTTCATGGTTTTGACTGCCAACTGTGTATTCCTCTCCATCTTATTTTCACCTTTTGATCCTGCTCTTTTTCCTTTCACTTTGTCCCATCTCATTGGTGTTTTGTTTTTCATCATCCTCATTACATCATCCTCCCTCTTATTACCACCACTACCCTTGTCTTATTCTCCTCCTACTTCTCTATAGAATAAGAAAGGATTCTTATCCTCCCCTCCATTGTAATAGTTTTTCACACATCTTTAGGTGAGATCATTTGCCCCATTCAATCTCTCCCTTTCCTTTTCTCTCAGGGCAATTATCTTTTTTTCCACTTTGTTTTTTTTATATATATTATGTCATCCTAATCAGCTTCTTTCCACACACTCTGTGTATACTTCTAACTGCTCTACTACTGATAAAAAATTTTTAAGAATTAGAAATATCCTTTTGTCATGTAGGAATACATTCAGTTTGACCTTTTTGAGTCCTTTACATTTTCTCTTTCTTATTTACCTGTTTAGGCTTATCTTGGGTCTTCTGTTTGGACATCAAATTTTCAATTTAGGTCTGGTCTTTTCATAAGGAATGCTTGGAACTCTTCTTTTTCATTGAATGACCATTTCCCCCCTGAAAGAATATAGTCAGTTTTTTGTATAGGTGATTCTGGGTAGTAAACCTAGATGTCTCACCTTTGGGAATATCATATTCCATGCCTTCTAATCCTTTAATGTGGAGGCTGTTAATTATTTCTTTGTGAATACTTGCAGTATTTTTTCCTTGGCTTAGAAGCTGGCTGTGCTCTCCTCTCACCCCAGTGAACCAAACACTCTCTGCCTACCCTTCAAGTTGTTCTCTGCATGGAAGTTGCTTCACTCCATCTCCTTGTTGATTCATTCCCTCCAGTATTCATTTTGTAGCACTATTTTAAGATTGGTTGGAGAGGATTCCCATGCTGGTTTTGAGCTTTCCCTGCTTCTTCTCCAGCTTATTGGCTCCACCTCTATAGAGAACAAGCTCTATATTTCCAGGGGTATTGAGTGGTGTTTTATGACATCAGATTGAATGAGAACAGTCAGACTAAATGCTTAGCACATAACTACTCCAACTTGCTGTGGAGTCTTAATATTAATATATACTGATTTCACCGAAAGAGCACAAAGAAAGAATTACAGCTGTGAAAGGGTTACAAATTATACAAAAACCCATTAGAGTCTTAAAAATAGAAAGATCAGTAAAGGGTCAAAGGCCAAATTCCAGCTGCCAATTAGCAGGAGGTTAATTTGAGGAGCAGTAATATATTTCATAGATATCCTAAATAAATTGAGTCCTGTACTCTTGATTTACAGGATTGCAACTGGTCAGATAAAATCTTGTCTAGCTTTGTCCAGTTCTGACCTTGATTGTTGAAGTAATAATATTTTTAGAGTTCAGCTTCCTAATTATCAAGGAGAGAAATTGTTAACTTTGTAACTGTTGGTTTGCTAAGGACTCAAAGGTTTCCAATGAGAATATTAAGAAAAGGTGGGGATCTGAAAAGGAGTCAAAAGAGGAGTCTCAGATTTTTACCTTAGGAACCCATTCTGTCTGCTTCCTGACATGCAGTGCAGAAAATACCAAACACACACTTTTACTTGCTGATGATTTTGTAATGGGATCTAGATAAAATATCTATTACAGACTCTATTTCTCTAAATGACTTCCAATTAGCCTCCTGGAGGGGTCAAGTTGTTTTTGGATGAACCTACCTGCTGGTACCAGAGCTCTTCAGGGCTCAGGTTACAAGGACCAAACACAAAGACTGCCTCAACCTGGATTGGTCACATAGGGAATCCAGATAAAATGCCCAATCATGACCCTATTTCTCCAATTGGCCGTCTACACAGCTCCAGAACTGATTCTTACTATGAATTCTAAGGCAGAAGGAAGGAGTTAAAAAGAAAAACAAAGGAATAAAGGCGAAGTTAGTGAAAGCAGACATAGCCTATTTCAGTTACTTCGGTGAACAAATACTTCAGTCAATTCTTTGGAATTTATTTTTTCTAAACCAATATTTGTCCCAGCAAATTGTTTGAATAATTTTCATAGCAATAGTCTAATGGCTATATGATTTCACAAGAGCCATGTGCTGTCACAACTGCCATGCTTCAGGGAATATTCTGTGCTCTACCTATCTGGTGGGAAATCATGCTATTAAAACACTAGGTAAAATAAGTTCATGTTTTGAACTGCTTTTTCAGTGTTGAAAATGTTTTTTCCTTCTTAAACAAAAATTGTTTCCTTGATTCTACCTAGAAAATACAAAAGCCTAAGTAACTAAGAGTTCCATACAGGCTATATCAATCTTGGACTTCCCCAGAGTATATCCACACTGCTTTAGGGTTGACTGTGTACCAATGAATCTTGTTCTTTGTCTAGGTCATCTTCTAGATTATTTTCCTCATAAGCTTATTCTTCCCCTTCTTCATCATCATTACCATCTTCCTCATCTTCCTCTTCCTTTCTTTTGTAGGATATGATATTGATCTTGAAATCTTACATAGTCTTATGTAAAAAGTAATAATTTCTGAAACCTCCCACAACAGCATCCAGGCCTCCACTCTGAGGAAATCTAGGAGGAGAAAACATTTAAAGACAATTTTTTGAAAATTCTTTTCATCACAATTCTGTCCCATGTCTCCTGTGTTTCTCTTATTTTATGGCTTTCAAAATGACCTTTTCCCCAGTCTATTTGACACCAACTAACTTCTGGTTCATTAAAGAATAGATCTGAATCATTTGACTCTGACCTCTTATAATATGTGCTCATTAATACCCCTTTGTGAAATATTCATTGGGTTTAAAGTCACTTAGGCTCCTGGGTTGGCCAGCACTTGAGAACTTCAATTTAATAACTTTCAAATGGTTCAGAATTTGGCCCTCTGGCTCTTGAACCATATTCCTGTTTGAGCTATGAATGAGAGAGCTGGGAAAAGGAGGTGAAGATGGGAAAGGAGGAAAATGAGGAAGATAAGGAAGCAGTGCCCTAAGAAGGTGATGCTTAAAGAGCATCCTTTTGAAGTACAAGTTTGCCTAGGTGGCTGTTGCAGATCCCTTCCATCTCTCACATCCTGTAATGTTAGAATTCTGTAAAGAAGAAGTTGAACTATAAAGGAGCAAAGAACTGGAGGAAAAAGTTTGAGGAAGAGAAGATCATAAAAGCAAAACAAGGAAAGAGAGAGTTGCATTCTGGGAGCTAAGATGGCTGAGTAAAAGGCACCCCTCTTCCCTAATCCTTCCATGCACACACACACACACACACACACACACACACACACACACACACACAAATAAATCACCTCAAAACAAAGGAAAACTAGAGGAACACATCTCACTGGGGTAAAAGGAGAGAGCAGCCTGGGGGGCACAGCATGCGTGAGAACTGGTACATCTTGGAGCAGTCGACTATTCTGCCAGAAGCAGCAAGCTACAGAATAGGAACTTTTGTGGTCAATGCAGTTAGGCCCATGATAGCTACTTCAAAGGAATACTTTTAAGATACAAAGTCTGGACTGAATACAGGCTTGCCAAATCCTTATTACTGGTAAGGCTCATACATTCATGTCTACATGCCTGGAGAAAAGGAGGATGGGGAGGGGGAAGATAGCTAATAAACAATCCAGGGGCAACAATGAGGACCCTTTGAGTCTGGGAGATATTGGCCATCTAGAAATTTCTAATCTGTGAGGTCCTTTTTATTGTTAAGGATGTCTGATATTCTAAATCCAGGGAGGTTTGAAATGCTAATTGGGAATGCTCATGTAAACACCTCTAGAAGAGACAGAAGGCCAGTTGTTTATTCAGCTGGTATTGCCAAGGAATTGACTTTTTAGGAGTTTGAAATTGTCCCCCAGATCTTTTTTATGAGTAGAAGTTCACGACTCCTTAACTCAGGAAGTTTTCTGATATTGTCACAACAAGAAAGGTGCTTTTGCAAGAATCTATTGTTTTTTAGTGAACCCTTCCTTTGGCCATGAGATCCAGTGTGGCAACATCATTTTTCTCCTGGTATTTCCTTCCTTGTGACCCCTTCAGGAACAAACCCAGCCAGAGCCACTTCACAGAGAAAAGGCAAAATAAATGGACAAATTCTAATGGGACATCTGAGCCTTGGGGCTACAAGAGATCAGTGAGGGGGAACTAGAACCACAACTCACCCCAACAGGGCAGCAGATGGAGGGAACTGGAACAACAGTAAAATGATCTACTTACTCCCACGTGGCAATAGAGTACAAGAGATGGCAGAGCCCAGAACAGGAAACCTGCCCAGCCCAAGCCACATGGCAGGGGCAGAGAAGCAGCAGAATGGGAACAGAACAACCCACAAAACAATGGAGGAACTGGTAGTATGGGGTGCTCCCCTTGTCTCCTCTATTTTCACTGAACACTTTACCCACAAGTGTTTTGTAATTTAGAGTACATTCTCTGTGACCTGCCTTTGTTCCCAACATCTGCACTTAAAAAAAATGTCATCAGTGGGTTCCTGGACCATCTTCATCTGTTTCTTTGGAGAATTATCCCCATTTCTTCTCACTAGTCAGTTGATAAACAGGCATTTATTAAGCAATCAATCTGTCCCTTGAAATGTTTCTCTTTATGTCTTCAGGACTCCATTCTAGAGAACTTCCCCTCCCCACAGAGCAACTGCCTTTGCTAATGATTCCCACCTTCTTCTCCTAATTTTTAAACCTTTACTTGTCTTTCATAGAAACAACTCCAAGGCAGAAGGGCAAGCAAGGGCTAAGCAAACAGGATTGAGTGATTTGCTCAGAGTCACGTAGTTATGAAGTAGCTAAAGCCAGATTTGAAAAAGGTGCTCCCAAGTCCAGGTCTAGCACCCTATCTACTGTGCCTGCTGGTTGCTTCCCCTATTCTTGTCTTGCACATGATTCATTTGAATGCTATTTTCAATATAAGACTCTTGCCATTTTTTTCACCCTTTCCATCTTAGAATCAATACTGTCTTTTGGTACCAAGGCAGAACACTGGAAAGGTTTAGGCAGTGCCATTTAGAGTTGCCTAGAGACACACAGCTAAGAAGTGTTTGAGGACAGATTGGAACCCAGGACCTCCTATCTCTAGACCTGGATCTTAATCCACTCAGCCACCTACCTGACACCACCATATAAATTCTTACCCAGATTTTATCCTCAGTCAAGATACCATGATTCCTTTATTTTAATTTTTTCCAATAAATGCTTATTCCATTCCCACACCACTTTAGATTATTTGCTAAGAAAATGGTTACATCAAATATCTAAAAGTGTCATTATTGTATATATTTTCTGCTTTGTATAAATGGAAACACATTGGTAGGGGCTCATGAACAAAAGTGATAAGAGGGAGAATGTATTTCTTGAGCAAACATCACCTCGCCTATACTGAGAGAATCTAAGTATAACTCTAATTTCGAAGTTGTTTTTCTCAGAGAACCTAGACTTGCCAATGTATGCACAGGTAGAAATAAATCAACTATCCTAGAGAATAAGTATCCATATACATTTAGGAGAGGTATGAAATGGTACCATTGTGGGTTGTCCACTTCATACAGCAACTACACACATATTGGGGATGTGGGGGAAGTTAGTGAGAATTTTCTACCCATTAAACTAGCTGCCAGAGATCAATTAGACAGCCAGTTGATAAACATTTACTTAATTCATGCCAGACCAAGCTAAACCTGGACATACACAGGGTGGGTAGAGATAGCAGTTGCAAGGAGCCAGTCCAACGTTCTCCCTTCTACAGATGCTTCGTGAGAAAGTGAAATGGACCTGCTGACCTCCCACAGTTCTAATTTCTCTTGCAGGTGATTTACCTTGCCAGGAATCCAAAGGACATCATTGTATCTTTGTACCATTTACAAAAGCAGATGCCATTTTCCCAGTCATGCTTAACTTTTGAGCAGGTCTTTGAGAAGTTCCAGCAGGGAAATGGTGAGTGAGGGGAAGGTAGAGCCACATCAGACTCTCCTTCCCTCTCCCCTTTCTCCTCTTCCTCCCAATCTTCCTGGACATCTTAACAAAACACCATGTGTGATTGGCGCCCTTCCATATGCTGTGATGCACATCCCTCCCAGCAACCCAGGGACAGAAAGAGGGCAAGAATTGTCAGCCTCATAGTATATAAAGAGATATGGCCCAGAATGGGGAAGAGTCTTTCCAAGTTTGCATGGCTATGTAGCTGACCATATCTGGGCCAGGTTTTCTACATCTGATGCAAGTGTTCTTTCTGAGGAGCAGAAGCTCAAGAGATCATCCTTAGGGCCAGGATGGAAAAGCAGATCACTCACATTCTCCAAACTGTTCCCTGGTGATGTTTAAACATCACCTCCTCCAGGGAGGCCAACCTAATCTTTCCCTCGTGCTCCACCATCCTTGGTGAGATCCCTTGAGCTGAGATCTGGCCCAAGATTTCCCTGAGGCTTCCTCATTGCTCTTCTCCCAGTTAAGCTTTTACTAGGTGACATTTCTCTGTACCTGGGAATGATACCCTAACCGCAGATTTTAAGTCACAGGAGGGCAGACAATCCTGTACTTCTCTGTCCTTGACTCCCATTCTGGACAGCATCCAGGGCAGAGGAGGCACCCTCTAAATCTATGAGACAGAAATGGCCAGGAATCCCATTTCTCCTTCCCAATTCCCTTCTAGTGCCCTTTGGATCCTGGTTTGACCACATCAAAGGATGGCTGTCCAGGAAAGATCCAGAAAGTTTTTTGCTCTTAACTTATGAGGAACTTCATCAGGTAAGGTCCTGTCTCTTGCATTTTTAAAATCTTTCCTAAGAGTGTCCATGAATGCTAATGGCTCCCTTTGTCAATCCGCTCCCATTTATCTTGTATATGGCTTGTTTGTACATAGTGGTTTGCATGATGTCAATGAAAACTATTTATGAAGCACTATGTGCAAGTTATTCTGCACATGGCTGTGGATACCATGAAAGACAAATGACAGTCTCTGCCTTCAAGAAGCTCACAATCTAGTGGTGGAGAAAATATGCAAACAACAATGTACAAATAAGACTGTGTGTGTGTGTGTGTGTGATAAATTGGAGCATTCAGTAGAGAGAAGGCACTGGAATTGAGAGGAGCTAGGGAAGTCTTGCTCTTGAAGGTGTACTTTCAGTTGGGACTGAAAGGAAGCCAGGAAGGTCAGCAGAGAGAACAGAGATTGAAGAGCATTCCAGACATGGGGGAAAGTCAGAGAAAATGCCTCAAACCAAGAGGTGGAGGACCTTGTCAATGGAACACCCAGGAGGCTATTGACACTGGATCAAGGAGTACGTATTGAGGGTAAGTAAAAGAAGGCTCGAAGACAAGAGCGAGTGAATATGTGAAGCCCCTTAAATGAAAGGATTTTTTTGTATTTGATCTTAGAGGTAATAGGGAGCCATTGCTATTTATTGAGTGGTGGAATGCCATGATCAGACCTGTACTTTTAAGAAAATCATTTTGTTGGCTGAATGGAAGACAGATTGCAATGGGGAAAGGCTTGAGCCAGAGAGACCACCCAAGAGGCTATGGTAATACTCTAGGATTCAATTAATGAGGAACTGAAACAGGAGGAGTGACAATGTCAAAGGAGAAGGGGAGTATCTTAGAAATGTTGCAGAGGTGAGGTTAACAGGTCTTGACAACAGTGAGAGACAGGGAGGAATCCAAAATGACTCCTAGGTTGGGAGCCTGAGAGATTGCAAGGATAGGGTTGCCCTCCACAGAAATAGGGATGGTGAGGGGGAAGATAATGACTTCTGTTTTGGATATGATATGGTAAAGTTGTCCAGTGGACATCTAAGCTGTGATGTCTGAAAGGCAGTTGGAGATGCAAGATTAGAGGTCAACAGAGGAAAAGTGAATTTGAAAAGCATTATCTAGAGATGGAAATTAAATTATTAGGAACTGAGCAAATGAATTTCTGAAGAGGAAGAAGAGAAGGCTCAGAGGAAAACCTTAAGGACAAGTATGATTGGATGGCTTGATGGGAGAGGTTCCAGCAAAGGAGAGTGTAAGGTGACCCAATGACCTAGCCAGGAGCAGTTATCAAGAAAGAGAAAGAGTGACTAAAAGTGTCTAAGGCAGCATAGAAGTGAAGGAGAATGAGGACAGAGAACAGGCTGATTGCCCCTTACTTTAGGCTTCGATTCACATCCTTCTCACTCACACCAACTACTACAAAACCATTTAAAAAGTGGGCTTTCTATGGACACAGGCCAGGGATAGACACTTGCTTTACCTCCTCATGTGACTTTGTTTTTCAAATTCCCATCAAAAGGATCACTCTTGGGGAAGCTGGGTAGCTCAGTGGATTGAGAGTCAGGCCTAGAGATGGGAGGTCCTAGGTTCAAATCCAGCCTCAGAAACTTCCCAGCTGTGTGATCCTGGACAAGTCACTTGACCCCCATGGCCCACCCTTACCACTCTTCCACCTATGAGCCAATACACAGAAGTTAAGGGTTAAAAAGAAAAAAAGGATCCCTTTTTATGGTAGAAAAAGAAATAAGTGCTAGCAGAGTTCATAGGTCTCCTTGGTCCCTGTAGGTCATGGTTATAATCCCATCCACTCCAAGCAATGGTTCTCTTCCCATCATCACATGGTAAAGCTTCAGTGTAGGAAGTCAGCCTTAGCTCAAGCTGAACTGTAGTTTTCCTGACATGAAAATGGCGAAACCCCATTATATTTATAAAATGACCCCAGTTCCATCTTTTGGTTTTGTTCCTCTCCCTGCCCACTGCTGCCACCCAATTCCTATTCCTCCTACTCTTCATCCTTTCCATGTCCCCCTCAGATCTTCCCTTTGGGGCTCTCCTTTCTTGCTCCTTATAAAACCCATTTCTGCTTCTCTTCCTCTCAAACTTGGCTTCCTACCCCACTTTCAGTTCTTATCTGCTTCCTCCATCCTTTCTCTCTTCTTCCTTCTTACATTTGGCTGCTTCCTGGTCCTTCTTTCCCCTCTCCATGACTTCAGCACCTCAGCATTGTGGGGTTTGGTGTTTTCCCCTAGGATCTCAAGGCCAGTGTGGAGCAGATTTGCCATTTCCTGGGCAAGGAGCTGAGAGAGAAAGAAATCAGCTCTGTAATGGAGAATGCTGTCTTCCCGGTCGTGAAAAGACACATTCTGGAAAACAATGAACACATGCCAACAGAAAATATGGAGCATATCAAAGTGCAAATTATGAGAAAAGGTGAGAAGGTGTGGTATAGGGCAATGAGGGGGTTAAATAGGTAGATTGCCAATACCTTCCCCCCTGCCAGCTGAAATCCAGGCACCCAAGAATGGAATCTGAGAGTGTGAATCACAAAGCAGTAGAACAGAAAGAAAACAGACAAAGAATTTGTTCCATGCACTCTATGGATGCCTAAGAAATGTCCCATTGATAAATATAATGCAGGAACATTAAATGAAACCTTCCCCAAGTTTTTAAATGTCAGAAGAAAAATAACAGCACAGAGAATAAGAAGTGATAATGTCAGAAAGACCCATCATCCCTACTTCCTGAATGATGGGTGTTAAAAGGAAGAGCTCACTGGATACAGGGGAAGGTGCCACCCCATAAATGTCAGTCAATAAAGGTCCACTCAGTTTTCTCTTCCTGGACCAAGGTGGTGGGGAGAATGGGTTGGAACGGGACAATCATGAAAGAACTGTCCCCAGAAACAGTTGCCCTCTTTACTCTTATGGCAGGAATCTGTGGAGATTGGAAAAACCACTTCACAGTGGCCCAAGTGCATGCATTCAATAAGCTGTACCAAGAGAAGATGGAGGAGCTGGGCACAGACCTGTTCCCATGGGATCAATGCTGAGCTGGACTGTGGCATCTCTAGTCTTCTCTAATTCACTCATATATGATCCACAGATGGAGATAATTCTGCCTTCTCTTCCCTCTCTCTGTTCCTCTGCTTTCTGTTCTCTTGCCTTATGATATACTGAGCCCAAAGCAGTGTTAGAGACTCTGGGCATTCCTGGGTGTTCATGCTTCTTCCCAGAGGAAAGCTTCCAGTGTGTAACCAGTACTGATCTTGCTAACTCTCCCTTTGACAGACAAGCTTTGGGTTCTATTGTGGAATGGTCCCTTTAATCCTGTGATTTTCAGGATTTTAAACATCAAGGAATGCTGAGTGTTGTAGACTTTTTCTTCCTAATGATAGAAGACTGATTGTAATCCTTTTTCAATAAAGAATGCCAAGAAATTATATAATCTTAAACTATGCTTGCATCTGTAATAATTAAAATTAAATTATGAGGCTGGTAGTAGCATTCGGAGCTTTATTCCATTAAAGTAGAGATAGCAACAAGAGAGAAATATAGGAAAGAGGCAGAGAGTTGCCTAGCCTACCACACTATGTGCTGTTCTGATGAAATTGAAGCTCACCACTGACAGGGGTTCCATCTCCAGCCAGAAGTCTGAGAGATTCTCTTCAGGAAGAGACTCCAATGCCAGACCCCAAATCTGAATGGTGTAATATATTTTATTTTTCACTATTCAAAGTTATAATTATGTTCCAAATCGTCATAGTTCAAAATAATCCAGTCCAATGAAAATATACAATGTGAATTTGAATTGTGATTCCTTTGTAAAACAAATTACTTATTCATTCTAACCAGGACCTGGAGAAGGCAAATGCGAATCTCAATCAGAATCTCTTCCAGAGCCTTGGTCTCCTCTTTATAAGCAGTTTTCTCTACCCACTAGCTCTCCCACATCATGTCTTCAGGAACCAATCATAGTTCCTTAATTTTCTCAGATGGTCAGGGAGTGGCAGTGCTTGTGGGATCAATTTCCTCTCTCATTGGTTTCAACCTCCTTTCACTGTGGGCCTGTATATCCCTGCATATCTCAATGGTAAAGGACCTCCAGTTCCCTGATTGATTAAATTAAAACGAATTCCTTTCTCACACATCCCTTAAATAATTGGAATAGCTCCAACCTGGTCATGGTGAATAATTTTCAAAATGCCATGTCTTTGTATCACTATTGATCCATTGGTTTCCAGACCACTTTTGTTTTTTAAATGGAAAAAGAAGCTCCCAGTCAGGGATGAAGTACACATAAAGAAGGTGACTAAGCGTGCTTTTACTGGAGTATTTCAGATATAATGTAAAGAGTTTTGAATTGGAAAAGAAGAGGGAATGAGAAAACTTTCTGCATATATCAGCCAAAGTTGAAATTATAGAAATTCATAGCTAGCACCTGGTCAGAATGAATAAATGATTAGTTTCACAAAGGAATCACGATTCAAATTCACATTTTATATTTTCATTGGGTTGGATTATTTTGAACATAATTATAACTTTGAAGAGTGAAAAATAAAATATATTGCACCATTTTATAGCATTCATTATTTGTACTGTGACCTAGCTAGAGCACAAATGTAAGAAGAATTATTGGTGGGGAGATACTCCAGAGTTCACAGGAAAAAAAATCCAAGAAAGAATAAGACTTCTGCCCACTAGTCATTATACATAGAAATGTAAGAACAGGTATGAAATAGATGAACTAGAGATCCCAAAAGAAGGAATCCAACCTGAACAAAAAAAAAAAAAAAAAAAGAATCAGGGGGGCAGCTGGGTAGCTCAGTGGATTGAGAGCCAGGCTAGAGATAGGAGGACCTAGGTTCAAAACCGGCCTCAGACACTTCCCAGCTGTGCAACCCTGGGCAAGTCACTTGACCCCCATTGCCTACCCTTACCACTCTTCCACCTATAAGTCAATACACAGAGGTTAAGGGTTTAAAAATAAAAAATAAAAAAAAAGAATCAAGAATCAAGAAATGAGTGAATTAATCAGAATGTGTGTTTTATATGTGCCAGGCACTGTGCTAAATGCTAAAACTGCAAATATCAAAAGCAGGTCAGTCTCTAGCCAGATAGAATTTACACTCTAATAAGGGAGATATAGTCCTTGGGGAGTGGCAGCCCAGGAAGCCATCCAAGTGGGGAGTGGAGTCACAGGGTGTTGGAAAAGGCTGGCACAACCTGGTATCTGGGTAGCTTGGGTTCCTGGCTGGAATGAACTCAGACAGTGGCAAAGCCTTGAACCTCAAGTAACAGAAGGAATTTTCCTTACCTATGAATGAATGTTTATTTAGCAGGACACTGAAGATGTGCTAAGTTGATCCAGCTGTTGTCCTCAGCATTTGTAGCTGGAGATCTTTCTAGATCTTTCTAGATCTTTCCAGTTGTTGGTGCTCAGGTTATGAGGAAGCGATTTCAACAGCCCAACGGGACCAAGTTCCAACAATAGTCTCAGTACCTATCTTGCACAGGAGAGGGGTAGGATGTTACTGCAAGCATATAGGGCAACTTGCTTTCCAGAAAAGGGGAGGTTAATTTGGTTTCTCTTCAAGAGCCCAAGGTGCAGGGGGTGGGAGCTGTGTATTCCTAGTAAGATTGTGGGCCATCAGAATATCTGGGGAGAATTGGGCAGAACCAAGAGGGCAGAGTAGAAAACTCAAAACTAAGTATTTTTTCCAACCAATCTTAAAAATAACACTTTAAAATGAATCCTGGACATGGAATGGGGACAAGATGAGGCAATAAGAAAACAACTTGAAGGTGGACAGAGAGTGTCTGTGTCCCTGGCTGAGAGGGGAGCATACCCTGAAGCAAGGCATCATCAGGGAGTACTGGCCCAAGCCAAAACCAGAGAACCCCCAGCCCTCCTCTAGGACTCAGATTCTGATCCTGGGTCCAAGCCAACTTCAAGCCCCTGAGACCTGACTAAGCCAGGAGAAGAACACCCACACCCACATCTTGAAGTTCCAAGCCCTGGCACAAACCTACAGGGAGGCCCAAAGCCCCTGCCCAAGCCTGAGTCATAGCACGAGGGATCTCACAGCACTTTAAGTTCTGAAAGCAATCATCATGCCCAGGGGAAGACTGAATCAGCAGTGAGAGGGGGGCTTTCAGAGCTCCTAGCCCATGGACCATCATTCCACCTTGAAAGAACTAGATGATCTTACCTAGAGAAGCACCAAATAAAACTTATCCTAGTGACGGGGAGGATGTGGGTGAAAATGGGCAATGCATAAATCTTCTTCATGTTGGAATTGGCTCAGATAACGGATAACTTATTTGGGTATAGAATCCTATCTTGTCCTATAGAGAAGTCTAAGGGGAATAAGACAAGGGGGTAGGGGAACAGAAGGAAGGGGAAAGTGGAGGTGTCATGATTATACGTAAAACATTTGTGAGGAGGGACAGAGCGAAAGGAGAGAGAAAGAGCAGGATCAAAAGGGAAAATAAGATGGATGGGAATACACAGTTAATAATCATGAATGGGTATGGGAATGGGATGAAATAACCCATAAAACAGAAGTGAAAAAACAGAAAAGATTAAAAGTGAATTCCTATGATTGTTTACAAAAATGTTATTCCCCCCAAAAAAAACATATTTGAGGCAGGGAGACACACACAGGGCAAAGATAGATTGTAGAAGAATTTATTATGCTTCAGATGAAGTAAAAAAGAGCAGAAGTAGCAGTCAAGATCTCATACACAGCTAAAGCAAAAATAAATTTAATTAGAAAAGATAAGGAAGGAAATTACATCTGGTAGATATTGTAGTGCAAAAAGGGTGCATATCTACCCTGCAAAGCTTTACTGCAGAGTTTCTGACAGTTGGAAAAGGGTTTAGAATGCTGAGGTTAGTCAGTTGATCCGGGGGACTCATGGAGAATAGAAGGGTCAACTGGGCTCTGTTCTTTAGACTGAATACCTGGCCTATATTCTGCAGCTTTTCTCTTAAAATTTGTTAGTTTAACTATTTCCTTTGAATCTCCCTAACCTCCCTTATTCCCAATTATCATTTTTCCTTCCTAAATTCCCTTATTACATTTGGTGAGCACAGTGAATAAAAAACCTATGAATCTTGTAAAACAACAGAAATGGATCTGGCAGGAATTATATTTATTTTAGGCAGTGTCTCCATAATGGCTTGTTCACTTATGCAAGGTCTATGCAACTTTGGGTTTGTCAAGGTCCCAAATCTAGAGCAACAAATGCTAGAAATATATGATTATTGTAAATGGTTTGCTTTATGTTTCATCCCCAAGGCTACTGCAATTATCCTATGTCTCTGGCAAATCCTTATAATCTCTAAGGCAGTTCTGACTCACCTGTGTAATTACCGTAAGACATCTCCTGCAAAAACTGATACTGAATCTGGGGAACTAGTAGAGAATATCAAGCTACTGTTCCAAGTGTTACAACAAATTAGAGAGGGAAAAGAATTAGACAAGCACACAATCCTCCAATTGGAGATTGTGGAATTGAAATTTTTAGGACACAATAACACCGCAAAAGATCAATCAATCCAAAAGGCTGTAGTCTCTATATTACCAATTGTGGACACGACCATTGTTCAACCAGGAGAGGGGGTGGTGCACATAAAGACATACAAGGCATTCACTCCAAGAGATATGGAGGTTCTAAAAAGGCAATTCCCCAAATTCTATGAAAAACCTTTCAAGAGCCTCAAAGAGCTAAAAAGGGTGTTCACTTTATTCAACCCTAGTTTTGATGATGTTGAATTTATTTTAGGGGAATTTTACTCTCCCTCAGAAAAGGAAAAATTTCTCAACAAAACTAGGACAAACCCCAATTTGGAATCACGGCTACTGGTTCATCAAGACCTAGATTTTATAAAACATGCCAACATGAGATATTTAATGAGGTGCAGAGCAGATTTGATTGAAGCAATGAGATTACACACTAAAAGACCAAATGCATAGCAAAAATTCGAAAAACTGAAGCAAGGGGAAGAAGAACACCCAAGTAGTTTTCTGGATAGGGTCATTGAACCTGCAGAAACGATTCTTGGTCTCAGAGACACACATGCCCAGGATACCATTGACCACATATGTAGACTGTTTGTGAAGGGAACCTCAATCCTGATACAAAACTATTTTAGACAGAGTTGTCCACAGTGGGAATCATTACCACTGGAGGATGTAAGGCAACATGCAGCTTACATTCACGACTCAAAACAAAAAGAGGCAAGATTAGCTAGACAGTGTGAAACTGATAAGGATGAAGTCATAGCTGATCTGAAACAACAAATAAAACAGGCAAAGTGGGAGAAATAATTAGAGGAAGTGAAAAAGTTTGCTCTCCAAACCAGTAGGAGCCAAAATCAGTACAGGCAACCTACTAGCAACACCCAAAGAACAAAATCGTACCCACGTTGGTATCTATGTGCACGGATTGGGCACATCCTTCGATTTTGTAGATTTAAGAAGCAAATAGATTTTTCAAGAAATGATAATCAAAATCAGAGTGACAGAGGCAACCGAAAGACCTTCTATAATTCAAAATGGGCTAAGAACAATTAATCAAAAAGAAATGATATAACAAATATGATGGTGCATGCTGTAACCATGCATGAAAAAATATAGTCAATCCCCTTCATTAGATGACATGGAGAGATATATACAAATGGGAACAAAACCTAAGAAATCATTATGAATCGAGATTCCTGATTTAAAACCTACTAATCAATGTAATTTGGGTGTGGCAGAGTCTAATTTAAGTGAGGAAAGCAAAATGAGAAATCTCTGCAATATAGAGCAAGTGTCTAAAGTAATCTACAGAGAATATAAACATAGATCTGTGGTAGATAATCAGCAATAGGAAGAAATAATGCAAATACACAGAGAAATCTATGGCAATAATGAGGATGATTATATAAGGGATCAGTTTTCTCATTCCATATCACACACATTGGGTGAGAAGCATAAGGATCAATCAGACCATTGCAATAACACATCAAGAGATTTTGCAATCTTGTTCAGAATCATCAAAAACTCAAATTCCTCTCTATTCCAAGTATAAAACAAAGGGGAACTTGGATAAAGGACATTATGGCAAGGTTTTACAAAGTTTCCAGAAAAGAACACTTTCAGTAACCTCGGGGGAATTAGATGCCAAAATTCTATCCGATTCATGTGCTTTAGATACAGTGTCACAGATTGAGGTTAAAGAGCAAAACAGTCTGTACTTTGGCAAAGGTTTGATTTTAAAGACGCAACCCACTGAATTGCAGGATGATAGCAGCTGTTTAGGAAATTCCACATCCACCTTTCTCAACCCCTTAGCTACAGAATTTCAACCAAAACTTTGGGGCAGGGAAAGGGAACAGTTGTTTTCTCGAGTAACCAGTGTGGCTAATCATAACATCAATGAAACTGTTGCTGTGATTGATAACAAAAACCATCTGACTTCAGTCACAAAAACAGCATGACAAAATAGAGAACATCAGTCAGCTTTTGAATCAGTAGTTGTACCTGAAGTGTTGAAGGGAACACAATCTAACTACCATACATCCCTGGATACTACTGAGGGGAAAACTTCTGATTTGGGGCATGACAGTTCTATAAATATCAGAGTGGACAGTAAATCAAATCAAACCTCCATTTCTGCAGCCCTTAGCAAAAGCCAACATGAAATTTGCACAAATGACAATGACTTAACAGCTCTCAGTGAGAAAATGCTCTTTAAGCCTGCTTTCTGTATTCTTGATTCTAAACTGAACTTGCCAAATGGTGCTACAGGAAGATTGAGTTTAGACACAAAAGACCATACGCAACACTGGATCAATGATGAGTGTACACAAAATACTGAGGATTCTTTATTACTACTAGTGCCAATGAAGTCCAATGACAGTGGAGAACCATTAATTACCCTAGAAAATGGGGGGGGGGTGTACACTATGAAGGACTACTGGACACTGGTGCAACTTGTTCTGTTTTAGGCGAGGCACCTGAAGGATGCCAATATCAAGGCAGTTTGAGGGTAAGAGGAGCTTCTGGAGCATCACAAGTCCTGAAGCTAAAAGTTAAAATGCTAAAATTTGGACCTCTAACTCTTGAACACACCTTCCTATTGATGCCATCATGTCCTTCGAACCTCGTGGGACAAGATCTCCTATGCAAATTGGTCACAACCATTCAATGTCAGCCAGATGGACAAATTTATTTACACCTACCTAAGAGATCTCTAAAACACCATCCCATTTTATTTTTAGACCCATGTAATGAGGAACCATCATACCAATCAACTGATAACATCTATGAGGTTCCAGATGATATTCCAGATTATGTGTGGGCTAAAAATTCAAATGAGGTGGGCAGGATATTGTCAGCAGAACCAGTAAAAATAGAGGTAAAAGAAGGTTTACCTCCAAGAATTCCTCAGTTCAGACTTAGCCAAGAGGCGATAGAGAGAGTGAAACCCATCATAGAGAGTTTATTGGAGCAGGGTATATTAAAATATGGCTTTTCACAATATAATACCAATCATGATTGTAAAGAAAGACAAATTATCTCCTGATGGGAAGACTCAATGGCATTTAATACAAGATCTCAGAGCAATAAACAACCATGTGCAAAAGACCTGTGCCATGGTACCAAGTCCATCACAAATTATAGCAGCCATTCCACCTGAAGCTGCTTGGTTTACTGTTCTGGACCTGAACTCTGTGTACTTCTCTGTTCCCCTGCACAGAGACAGCCAGAAGTTGTTCACTTTCTCATGGGAAGGCAAATCCATCCTATGGACCCTTGCCCCAGGGATTCTCAGATTCGGCTTCGATCTTCTGTCAAATCCTACAGAGAGACGATGAGTCTATAACTTTCCAAAACAGCGAAATGATACATAATGTTGATGACATCCTGCTAATGTCACCATCTGCTGAAGTCTGTTACACTGATAGTGTACACTTAATCAAAGAGCTAGACAAAAGGGGCCATAAAATTTCCAAATCAAAATTTCAATTTGTGATGGAAAAAGTAAATTATTTATGATTCATCCTAGAAAAAGGCTCCAGAAGAATTTCCCAAAAGAGAACACAGGATATACAAAATTTGAGTTTGCCTAAGACCAAGAAGCAACTCAGGGCAATCATAGGAATAACGAGCTTCTGCAGAAACTGGATTCCTGGTTATGCTCTCATCACAAGCCCTCTGATAGAGCTAACCAGGAAGGAAGTTCCAGAACCGTTAAAGCTGACTAAAGATCATATCCACGCAATAGAGAAATTAAAATCACTTACTCTATCAGCTCTAGCCCTAGGTATCCCTGATAATGAGAAACCATTCCTACTTTATGTACATGAAGATAAAGGGATAGCCTCTAGTGTTCTCACACAAACATTCAGGAATAGATTAAAACCAGTTACTTACTACAGCTCTAAATTAGATTCTGTGATTTATGGTATGCCTAGTTGTTTAAAAGCCATAGCTGCTGTAGCCATCATGATTAGAAAGACTTCACCTTTGGTATTAGGGAGTGAAATGAAAGTATTTTCCAAACACCAAGTGGAATCTACTTTAAGAAACACCACCTTGCAAGCATTCACCTCCCAAAGACTATCACAATACCAAGCAATCTTGTTGGCTAATGAAAATATAACTTTTCACTGGTGTAGAAACTTAAATCCTGTGACTCTGATTCCAAATTTACCTCTGGAGGGAGAAAGTCTATACATCTGTGAAGATGCACTTAACATCGTGCATAAAACATGACCTGATTTAGAAGATAAGCCCATGAAAAACCCTGATATGACCTTATTCACAGATGGATCATCATATATAGTAGACAATCAGAGATATACCGGAGCAGCCGTAGTGACAGCCTCTGAGACCCTTTGGTACTCATCATTACCATCTACCATGAGTCCTCAAGGAGCAGAATTAGTCAGGTTGATACACACTTTGAAACTTGCGGAAAATCACAAAGCAAACATTTTTACCATTTCGAATTAAGCTTTTGCAGTCATGCATCATTCTGCTGAAATCTGGAAAAACCAAGGCTTCATTACATCCAATGGCAAACAAATAGCGTGTGGGATCTTAATCAATCAGTTGTTAGATTCAATCCAATTACCAGCCCAAGTGTCAGTCATTCATTGCAAAACTCATACAAAAATCCAAGGGCCAGTGGAATTAGGGAACAAACGTGCAGATATCACAGCCAAATATGCAACAAAGTATGGACCACTTACAATTCTGAACTTATCTTATGAATAGGTATTGGAATGCAAGGGGCATATGTGAAGTTGCTATGAGAGTTTCACAGAGGTACAAAATATGTATGCATTAAAACCAGACAATTACAAAAGTCCACAGTCTGGGAGGAAAACCATTAGCTTACACATCATTTGAATGCCTACAAATTGATTACATCACAATGCCAAAGAGTCAAGGTTATAGATATGCTTTAGTGATAGTGGATAGATTAACTAAGTGCCCAGAAGCTTTTCCAGCAAAACATAACACCTCAGCGTTTGTTGTGAAAATCTTACTGAGAGAATTGATACCTAGATTCTCTATTCCACTACATATTGCATCAGCTTCTGGGTCCCATTTTGCAAATAAAATTTTAGCTATAGTTTATGAAACCTTAGGAATTGAGAGACATCTTCACTCAATATTTAGACCACAATCAAGCAGGGAAATTGAACGTGTGAATAAACCTATGAAGACTCTAGTAGCAAAATTATGTGCAGAATCTCACATGAAATGGCCTGATGCATTATCATTGGCACTATTCCACCTAAGAAGCCAACCCAACAGCATTACACACATTTCCCCATTTGAAATGCTGTATGGACACCCATCTTTCCATGGCAAATCACCTCAAAGCATTCACAAATTATCAAACTCTACAAATATATTAGATTACTCAAGCAGTGATTAAATCAACTCCATAAATTAGGCTTGATACATCAAAGAGTACCCTTTGATTTTAATCTACACAACTTCCAACCCGGAGATTATATTTACACCAGAAACTTCGCTAGAAGTCTGTGTTGGAACCCAAGTGGCTTGGACCATTCCAAATAATTCTAATTACTCCAAGTGCAATCCAAATTAAAGGAAAGGATCCTTGGTTCCATGTCACCCATGTCAAGCCAGCAAAAGACATGTCCCAGCAACAATCAGAAGACCCAGATACTATACAGCACAAAGATCAACTAGCACCAACTGATCAATCAAATAAGTCCTCAGAAAGTCCACAATCTATACATGAGACCATAGAACCAGAGCAGCAATCAGAACTATAATCAGAGCATGAGTCAGAACCAGAAGTAGACCAAGAGCCAGTAAACAATCAGATATTACATCAAATTTTATACCCAAATGATTATCCCAATCCCAATTACTTAGAAGAATCATCTGTAAACAATTATGACAATGGAAAAGAATCAATGAAAGAAGACACAATATTTGATTTACAATCAATACCAGATCTAGAGACTGATAACAACAAATAAATGAAAGCACAAAGACTTAATCACAAACTCTTTTGTTACCTATAATCATCTTTATTAAAACCGAGAAGAGAAAAAAGGAAAGAAGAAAAATTATTCACGTTTGATAGACATTTGAACTGAACCAAGTCAACACACTAGAACATCAGTTCCAGTGCAAGATGACAAACCCGGGTGCATCAAACTACACAAGTGAAAGATGACAAGCGCGGGATAACATCAAACAACACAAGTGAGTCATTGCTGACTTCGCAGATCTTCACGAGGACAGCAAACCTGAGAACTACAAAAGACATCCGTGACCAAATACATCAGTCATAAGAAGGACATCCCCACTGTGAAGAGGAGCATCGGATCAGCGTTGGACACATGTATTTGAAGGAGATTTCTTAGACCCAAAAGAATTCTCACTGCATACAACACTAGATTCCATCCATGCAGTACGTGCACATTGCAAAGAATTCCAGTGGAGTAAGTAGGTAACACATCATTACACGGATAAGTCACTAGACAACACAAAATATTTTCCTGATTTCCCATCTACATGTGAAATACTAAATCTTACACTTAAGAGAGAAGAGTATGTCTGCCTTAGTACAGAATTTTCTTTTACTTTGGTTCAGACACCTTCTACTCAAATCACCTGAAACTTCATGTAAATATGTAATTTTGCTTACTATTAGCAATAAGTTTTACTAACACACAGGGACAGTTTAGTTAGTTTGGTAAGTTAGAACAGGGACAGTTTTCTAAATTTTCTTTGTAAATATTGTACATAGCATAAGTCTATGGTTTAACCAATAGACTTACAAATAATATTAGTCTTACTTATTCTTACTAACATTTCTAACATAGGCATAAGTGTACTAACCTATTCATACGATTACTTTGACAAGTGAAGTAGAATTTAGGAGCTTAGATTGCAAAATTTTTCTTAGTTGATATTTTCTTGTTAGGTCATAAAATTAGATAGATATATAGATAGAATTCATTACTTTGTTCTAGTTAACAAATCTTAGCTTTAAGAATGTTTGTGAATGTTTAAATTTACTATATTTTCCTTTCTGTTCAAATTTTTTTTTTTGCAAACTTAAAATCCCCATCCCTTTCCTATGCCTTTACCATAACCAGTCTTAGTTTAGCTTAGTCTAGTTTTAGCATAGTTTAGGAGATAGCAACCCTTTTTCTTATTTTGCAACCTTAGTTAGGGAGAAGAGCTTAATTAGAATTTAGTTTAGCATAAGAGTTGTAATCCTTTAGACTTTAGTAACCACTAAATGTTGCAAGCTGCAAATTTAGAAGAGAAAATAGGCAAATGTAGTGCACAAAGGATGCATATCTACCCTGCAAAGCCTTACTGCAGAGTTTCTGACAGTTAGAAAAGGGTTTAGAATCCTGAGGTTAGTCAGTTGACCAGGGGACTCTTGGAGAGTAGAAGGGTCAACTGGGCTCTGTTCTTTAGTCTGAATACCTGACCTATATTCTGCAGCTTTTCTCTTAAAATTGATTAGTTTAACTATTTCCTTTGAATCTCCCTAACCTCCCTTATTCCCAATTATCATTTTTTCCTTCCTAAATTCCCTTATTACAATATCCTAATCATTGAAGTAATATCAGTGCTAAATATATATGCATAACATGGCCTAGTCTCCACATTTTTAAAGGAGAAATTAAATGAACTTACAGGAGGAAACAGAGAGTGTGGGAAGCCAATAAGAGAACAGATAAAAATCTGAGACTCCTCTTTTGACCCCTTTTGTGATCCTTGTGATTTCTTGTTGAAAAGTATTGTGGCCTTATTGAAAAGCTTTAAGTTCCTAGCAGACCTGAATTTAAAGGGTTAACACTGTTCCCTTTTGACCAGGAATGCTGCTGCCTGGTATAGCCAAGGCCAAAATCTTAGCAGCAGCAATTCAACTCTGAAAGGGATACTCCCCAACTTGGCTTCCTGATAAGAACCCAGTCAAAATTCAGCCTTGGCCTTGGTCTATTCTGAAGCCAATGTTTTGTGTTTTGATGTGACATAATTTGTAACTTCTGCACATCTGCAAAGTTTGGGGGGGGGGGAGTTCTTTTGAGTGAAATGAGTCTTGAAATATATATATAAACTCCATGCTCCTGGAGCCAGAGTTGGAAGCATGAGGTAAAAGACAACTCCCTTGTGCAGTCCTTATTTCCTTATCAACTAAAGTGTTCTTATTAGATTATCAGAGATGATAAAGAGATCTCCACATTTGGCGCCTGAGCACAGGGACCTTGAATCATTGGAACAGGGACTTTGGATCACTGGATTCAGGTAAAAGTTTGCCCTCCCTCTCAGACAACTCCCAAATTATGACAGTTTAATTTCTGCTGGAAGAAGGGCAAGAAATCCAAAGTTTTCAGAACTCTCCCCTTAAGGGAAGACACTAGAAGTAAAAGAATAGATTAACAGGATGGGACACAGTGAATCAAAGGAAAGAACTCTTTTATTGATATAACTAAGCACATCCTCAAAAAATGGGGAGCAAAAATTAGTAAAGAACAGCTCACTAAATTTCTTGATCTTACTCAAAATTGTAGTCCATGGATTCCCTTAGAATTTTGGCAAAAAGTTGGCAATGATTTGAGAAATTTTATACCAAGCATGGATCAGAAAAAGTGCCAGAAAAAATTTTAATGGCTGCTGAAAAAACAACTTTGTTATCTGGTCAGAATGCAGAGAATGAAATCTTTAAGGTTTCAGTGCTAGAATCAGAGGAGGAGGAAAAGGCTCATAGTAAATCAAAACAGAGCTCTAAAATTTGAATGAAAAGTCATTAGCAGCGGACCTTCCCCCACCTAAAAACCTCTCTTCAAAAGAGGAAAGAGAGATTAAAAGCAGAGGAGCCTCTGCCACTTGAAGCTCCAGTTCCACAGCCACAGCTCCCAAATATAGGGTTTAAGGGAGTCCTAAAAAATGCTCAAAAGAATGGAAACATATCATTTTGTTTCCCAGTTATTTTTAGAGCAGATGAATTGGATGATGATGAAGAAGTAGCTCCTACATGGGAGCTTCTTCCCTACAAAGTGTTAAAAGAAATTAAGACAGCTTATGCTTCATATGGTCCTGCTTCTCCATACACTTTAAATTTGATGGAAACTTTGGGGGCAATTTGGATGATCCCCTTTGATTGGATTCAGACCTCGAGCTATTCCCTTTCTCCAGGGGACTACCTTTTTTGAAATCAGAATTTGATGAATTAGCAAAACAGAAGGCAGCCTTAATAAGAAACAGGGTATCAGAGTTACTAAAGAAATGTTACTTGGAATAGGTGAATGGGAATTACATGCTGATCAGATGAATTTACCTAGAGACGCTCTAATTCAATGTACAAAGTGTGCCTTAGAGGCTTGGAAAAGGATCCCAGAAACTAAGAAACTGTCCACAGGTTTGGCCAAGATTAAGCAAGGATCAGAGGAAATGTATACAGAATTTATAAAAAGATTAAATCAAGAAGTAAAAAATATACAAATGATGAATATTCAACTCAGATAATAGTCAGAAAGTTTGCCTATGACAATGCCAATAATGTGTGTCTGAGCATGCTACAAAATGTTAAAGAATCTGGGACTATTAATGACTATGTGAAAGCTTGTGAGAACTTTACTCCAGCATAGATGTAGGGTATAGCCATCGCAGCAGCCCTGAAAGGAAAAACATATTCTGAAATGATTAAGGGCTCAAAGGCTGTAAAAAGCTCTTGTTCCAATGCCCCTAACTCTTTGTGTCCCAGATGTGAGAAAGGTTACCACTGGAAGAAAAATTGTAATTCCAAATTCCATCAAAATGGTTACAGATTACCTAATAAGAGATTTCAGGGAAGTTGGAAAGGAGGCCAACCACCAATGACTAAATTTAATCCAAGAATTCATCCTAGCTTAGCCAGTTCCTTGCTAGAGTTAACCAATTTTATGAATAATAAACTTTATTTTTTTCTCCAGATTTCTTTAGCAATGAAAGATATGATGTATTAACCTGTGGATAGGATGTCATATATTTGTTAGCGTATGCGTGAAATGCCCAGGAAATATGTCTTTGATCAGTCTGGGTGTCTATGTTGTGTCTATGTGCCTTTGAATTTGAATCTTAAGTTTTATTGTTGTGTTTGTCTGTGATGACAATGGAATTTTGGAGAAAATAAATCTCTCTCTTTCTCATTCATTCCAGAGGAATCGGAAAGACAGACAGAGGAGTTTGAGAAATTCAGAAAAATAACATCTCTAATGGATTTCTGAGTGTTTTTAACTCTAAGAAAATTTAATTGATTAAAAGAAATCATATTCTCTGCTCTCATTAAGGTGAGAATCAACAAGATAATTTGTCTACATTTCTTCTTCCATTTCTTACTGGCCATAAGAAAGGGAACAAAGAAATCATAAAACAATAAAAGGGGACAGATTTGATCCCACTACCAAATTCTATCAACAGGTTAAATACTGAGATATGTATTTAATCAAAATTACCAATGATTCTAAATGCAAACTAAGAAAAAACTTATTCAGACAGAAAAGCAATGATTCTGAATTATGTACTGAAGTACAGAAGTGCAATTTAAAACTTTCTTAGCTGATCAGAACCATCAGTTTTGAATAGGTACTGATGGTATAGTATAAATCTACTGACTAACAGTTAGAAAATGGAATTTCAGTTAATTTTAAATATGTAGAAACTTTATATTGAAAAAGTTATCTATTAAGGCTTGCAGTGTGTAAAATGTGGATTTAAATAATCAGATTTGCCAAAAATGCTTATCAAATTAAATTTGAGGATTTCAAATTATATAAGGATACTAGTTCATGATTTAAAAGAAATATTTAATCAGTTATGTAGATTTATCCTAAGGTATAAAGAGGCTGGACTACAGGTTTTATTCTTCTTTAAGCAGGGGTCTGAAAGAATAATTGGTATATGTAGGAAAATTTGTTAAGAAGTTTTAATCAGGGACAATT
>NC_058132.1:1610069-1641838 GCF_016433145.1 Gracilinanus agilis
TCTGTCCCCTCCCTTGTTGTTCCCTTATTTTTGTTTTTTTAAAGACCGAATGAATTCCCTCCCCCTTCTTCTTCCCTCCCTTTTTGGCCTCCCCACTCCCCTGCTCCCTTTGGTTTATCCCTTCTGACTTTCTCAGTAGGGTTAGATGGAGTTTTTTATCCAGATGGATAATAAAGCTACTCTTCCTTCTCCGGGTTGATTATACTGAGAGTAAGGTTTGATTATTACCTCTTAATGCTCTCTTCCTCTCCTTCTTATGGTAGTATTTATCACCTCCCCTTCCCATGCCCTCTTTGTGTGTAATAGAATACCTTATTTTTCTTATTTACTCGGATTTTTCTTGGTGTCCCCTACTATTCCTCCCCTCTTTCCCACCCCCCATGTTATCTTAGACCATTTAGTATCCTGTCCTCTCCCTATGAATTATTCATCTGGTTGCTATAATAGTGAATATTATAATAGTGTATAGAGTTCACTACAGGGAATTATACATAGCATTTCTCCACCTAGTAATACAGATAATTAGATCTTATTTATGCCCTTAAAGAGTCAAGCTTAAAAGACTATGAGTTTTCTTTCTTTTCCCTCTGTTTCTTATTTACCTTTTCATCATCTTTCTCTTGATATCTGTGGTTGAGTGTCAAACTTTCCAATTAGTCCCGGTCTCTTTTGTGCAAAAACTTGGAATTCTTCAATTTTGTTGAATGCCCATACTTTCCCCTGAAAGTATATGGTTAGTTTCGCTGGGTAGTTGATTCGTGGCTGAAGGCCCAGCTCTCTTGCTTTTCTGAATATTGTATTCCAAGCCTTGCGTTCTTTTAGTGTTGAGGCTGCCAGATCCTGTGTGATCCTTATTGGTGCTCCTTGATATTTGAATTGTCTCTTTCTGGCTTCTTGTATGATTTTTTCTTTGACTCGAAAGCTCTTCAATTTCGCTATTATATTCCTGGGTGTTGACTTTTCTGGGTCCAGTGTAGAGGGTGTTCTATGGATCCTTTCAATGTCTATATTGCCCTCTTGTTGTAGAACTTCAGGGCAATTTTGCTGAATAATTTCTTTGAGTATGGAGTCCATGTTTTTATTAATTTCTGCCTTTTCTGGAATACCAATGATTCTCAAGTTATCTCTTCTAGACCGGTTTTCTTGGTCTGTCACTCTCTCCTTGAGATATTTCATGTTTCCTTCTATTTTATCAGTCTTATGACTTTGTTTTATTTGTTCTTGTTGTCTTGAGAGATCATTGGTTTCTAAATGTTTGATTCTAGCCTTTAAGGATTGGTTTTCCTTTTCAATCTGGTCATTTTTGGTCTTCAGTTGTCTTGTCTCACTTTCCAATTGCGAAATTCTGCCTTTTAAACTGTTATTTTCTTGCCAGATTTCTTCCATCTTCCTTAGCATTTCATTTTTAAACTCTTCCATAACTTGTGACCAGCTTTCATTTTTTGGGGGAGGTTTGGATTTTTGTTTTCCCTCCTCTGTTGTCTGGATTTTCTCTGTGTAGAAGTTGTCCAGTGTTCCAGAGTTTCTCTTGATGGTCTTTTTCTTCTGGATTTCCTTATTGCTGGCCATTGTTAGCCCCGCCCCTTTTCCGCTTTGTCTTTGCACTCCGGGTCTGCCTGGGCCTTGCAAGCTTGGAGGGGGGGGCTCCGGTCTCCTTGTCCTCGGGGTCAGGCCTCCTGGTAGTTCCCGGTCTGCCCCTCTGCCCGAGGTTCCTTCAGCAGTCTTTGGGGCTGCTTCTACAGCCACGCTCAGGTCTGCACTGGGTCCTCTCTGGAGGTCCAAGCCTGGGCTGGAGATCGTTATTCAAACCTAGGGCACTGCCTTTGCCTGTGCTGATGCTCTTAGGGCCCTGCTTTCACCCCCGCAGAAGGTAGTGAAAGTCCGTGGGCTGGAGATCTTTATTCGCCCCTGAGGCGATGCCTTCAGTGCTTGGGAAAGGCCGAGTTTTAGGGGCCTTTGTCCCGGCTAGAGGTGGTGCCTTCACCCACGTGGGCGCTAGGGGAAAGTCCCAGCCACCTGGGGTCCCTCGTCTTGCAGCACACAGGTAAGGGCTCAGGGGCTGCCAGTGATTATCTGGTTGCCCCAGTCCTGTTTACCCTCTTGTGCGGTGTGGGGGGTGGGGGTGGGGCTTCTTCCTCTCGTGTTTTAGTGTGAACTGTTTCACCCCTTTAAAGTGTGGAAATGCCCCGATTCTGCGTACCTTCAATGCTGTGCCCTGTTGTGGGGTTCCTTCGTTCCTCTGGACTCGTTTTTATTTCCCCTTGAGGGGTCCTGTGTGGTTCGGTCAGGAGAGATCGAGCAGCTGCTCCTTACTCTGCCGCCATCTTAACTGGAAGTCTCCCCCATGCTTTTTTGTGTGATATAATTTACCTCATTTTACTTCTCTTTTCCCATTTCTCTTAGTGCAATCCTCTTTTTAACCCCTTAATTTTTTATATCATCCTAGATAGCTTACTCTCACATCCTCTGTCTATGTACACTTCTTTTAAATGCTATAATAATGATAAAAAATTTTAAGAGTTACAAATATCTTTCCATACTGGAATGCAAACAGTTTGACCTTATTGAGACCCTTACATTTTTCTCTTTCTTTTTTTAAATCTTTTTATTCTTCTCTTGAATTTTATATCAGCATATCAAATTTTCTGTTTAAGCCTAGTCTTTTCTTCAGGAATGCTTAGAAACCTTCTAGTTTATTAGATGACCATACTTTTCCCTGGAAAAATATAGACAGTTTTGATGGATAGGTGATTCTTGGTTATAAACTTAGCTTCCTTGTCTTTCAGAATATATTCCAAGTCTTTCAGTATGGAAGTTACCAGATTCTAGATAATCCTGACTCAGGTTTCATGATTTGGATTGTTTCTTTCTGACTGCTTGCAGCATTTTTGTCTTTGGCATGGGAGTTCTTGAACTTAGCTATAAAATTCCTTGGAGTTGTCATTTGGGGATTTATTGTAGGATGTGCTCTGTGGATTCTTTGATTTTATTTTACCCACTTATTGAAGAATATCGGGGCAGCTTCCTTGGACAATTTCTTGTAATATGATGTCAAGGCTTTTTTTTAATCATCACTTTCAGGTAGTCCAATAATTCTTAAATTGTCTCTCCTGGATCTATTTTCCAGGTCAGTTTTGTCAATTAGATATTTCATATTTTCTTTTAATTTTTAATTTTTCTGATTTTATTTTTTCATTTCTTGATGTTTTTGTGAAGTCATTAACTTCTATTTACCCAACTCTAACTTTTTAAGAATGCATTTCTTGGGGTAAGTTGGGTGTCTCAGTGGATTTAGAGCCAGGCTTTGTGATGGGAGGTCCTAGGTTCAAATCTGGCCTCATACACTTCCTAGCTGTGTGACCCTGGGCAAGTCACTTAACTCCCATTGTCTAGCCCTTACCACTCTTCTGTCTTGGAGTCAATACACAGTAGTACATAGATTTTTAAGCTGCTATTTTCTTTTTATATGACTTCTCACGCCACCCCCTCATTTTTTCCACCTCTCTTATTTGATTTTGGGGTTCCTTTTTGAATTCTTCTTGTTCCTGAGAAAAAACCCAAGTTCTGAAATGCTTTGAATTGCTTGGATTAATTGCTTGGATCTCACCATCCCCTATTGACTCTGTAAGGCTTAATTTATTAATTAATTAGTAAGTAGTTATTCTGAATAGTTCAAAGCAAGAGTTTTAGTCCAGAGAAATGGTTTGTCACTTTAAAATCTGTTCCATTAAGGCAGAGCCAGAGGAAAGGGTGATGTGGGCCCCTTAAGAAAATATCCCAGAATCCCCAGAAAGTAGGGTCAATTGGGGCTCTCTTGACCTGGTCCTTGAGAGAGTAGGTTGACTTGTTAATTTTCTCTGGATAATATCAGAAATACACTTTGGCCAAACTTAACTGGAAACCTGACAAGAACATCTGTGAAGGTGGAAAGAGGTTTGGTTGTCAGAGCTACTCTCCTGTGTGCAGCTACCAACTAAAGGCTGCTGTTTGCTCTTACTGAACAGCTTGAGATCTGACTGCCATGCTTAGAAGAGAGAAGAGTCAGAGAAGACATTTTAATCTCTAACTGCCACATTGGTAAATACAGCAATAGTTGACTCCAATGAATATATTGAAGCTACATCTTTAAAACACCTTGTGCATTTTTATAATTTTTCCAAGAGATAGCTCAAAATTTACCAATGAAAACTTTTTAATAAAGTAAGTATTATGATATGTTTTAAAATGAAATCTACCCCATTAAATATTCAAGTCTTCAACTATTAAATTTTATCTCCTTTCTTAAAAGCTCCATTCATCATCAAACAGCACTGAGAGAAAAAAATGTTATTTTTTTAAACAGCATTTCTTCTACAGTGGTTTTCTAAATAGCACAATAGAAGAGAATTAAACATATATCAACAATACACACAATATCATGTATTTAAAACAGGCAACAAAACATATTATCAGACAGATGATTTCAATTCAACTGACTGCATTTCTAAATGATCCTATACAGAAATCATTCATCTGATCACACTTGGCATTTTCTATGAATTGTATTTAAAGCCACATTAGACTTGGCAAATATGGAACAAACACATCCAAATAAAATAAGAATAGTTAATATGTACATAGTATTTACCCTATGCCAGTCACTTAATTAAGCTTTTCACCAACATATCATTACATTCTTAGAACAATTCAGAGAGATGGCTACCATTATTATTTTCCTCTCTATAGATCAGAAAGCTAAGGCAAATAGATATGAGATAACTTCCTTAAAAGCTCACATAGCTAATGCATTTTCTGAAAGTGGAATGTAACTTGTGTTTCCCTACATTTCCCCAACATTTTTTTCAGTACCTTTATTTGGGAGCATGATCTGAAGTGAGAGGAGTGGAGTTGGAAGGAAAGCATCTCCAAACTGATTCTATAGGGGAAGATAACAATAGTTTCTCTTTTCATGGTCAAGGAAGAGCTAAGTACCAGGTAAATGTAAATAGGAAATTGCTTGTCTATTTTTATTTCTTCACTCTCAATATCTGTTTTTTTCTCTCATTCTGTGATTACTTCCAAACTACTTTTTCTTCATTATACTAAAACAGTGGGGTAATAAATCTTCAGGGAAAAACAATTAAATGTTATTTATCCATAAATTTTTTTTAAATAAAAATTCTACTGAGTAGTACCCCAAAACTTCAGTATGATTTTATCTTTGACAATTCCAACATGGCCAAGATTGCAATGACTGAAAAACTTGCAGGATTTTTTCCCTTTCTTATAATCTAATTTCCCACAAAAAAACCAAAGGTGAGAGTTAGTTCTACTCCTTGAGATAATTTCTTAATCCTCTTCCCAGCCTATTAACTCTTTGGTTGCAGCTTTTTGGCAGTATTTTGGACTAACTTCCATTTCCCTTTTTTAGAAATCTTTCTGGGCAAAAATATTTCTAAACCCTAAATAAGACCCAAGACAAAGATTTTCCTTTAATTTACAAAGACATATAACTACATGAAAATGTTAAGACACTCATAGAAGTGAGATATAAGGGAGAATCTCGTTTTAGGGGGAGGTGGGCAGAAATGACAGCTTTTAAAGCTGCCCAGCAAAACCAAAAGTGTCCATGATCATAAGAATCTTCAATGACTAGTTAATTTCTTTTTTATTTTAAATCTACAATAATGGCACGAGGCAAATGAACCAGAACAAATTGTCACATATGTGCTAGCTTTCATGTGTTCAATTTGTTAGGGGACAAAAGAACCAAATTTAGCTAAAATAAGCTATCAGCTGGATTGATTATAGATTTTTCAGATGTCACATAATTCAGTGGCCTGCTTTTTAGTCATTACTTTAACTATCTGGAGTACCTCCTGGTTCCATGTTATAAAAGATATATCCAAGGGGGAATATGTAGGTATCTTCTTATCGGTAGGATCCATCATTTGTGGCAACTTCAAAAAAATAAAACAAAACTTAAACTAATAAATAAAAATAATAAAACAAATAAAACAAAACTTAAACTAATCCTAAAAGACACCCAATTCCAAAGGCTGCCTCTCCAGGGACAGGCCCTTGAACTAAAACACTCCAATAGGGAGGGTTGCCTCTGCAAGGGCATTTGCCAAGACTAAATTGAAAGAAGAAAAAAACCCCAAACCTTACCTTAGCTCAGGAGAACTGGGGGTTGAGAGCAGGAGTAGGACCTCCAGAAACAGTCTTTAAAATAAAAAGTCTCCCCCTGGTGAAAGATGAACTTTTGAGCTCTATTGATTTTCTGGAAGACTATCAGGGATGACTAGAGTCCCAACTTGACCTGGTGGGCTCTGCCAAAACTGTAAAGGGAACTAAATGAGGACTGGAATTAGACCTTACTTCAAGACTTACTCTTGAGGTTTTCTACTCTCATTTTATATAAGCATCCCTTTAACAGAAGGCAAATTATTTTTAGCTTCTGTTTTAGCTGTTTCTAATTGTCATTTGTTAAAAAGCAACCCATTCAGGGGATTGAATTTTGCTCCTGCCTGAGTTCATTTCTTTTCCATTAAGAAATTAATTTTGTTACTGTTGAATATACCCCAAGCTGACCAGCAATGACAGAGATTTTCCTTGGTTGAATTATGCCAATTGTTTAAAGAAATCTGCAGGTATGTGATCCATGAACTAAATACAGTTTCCAAATTTACTGTAACCAAATGCCATAACCAAAATGTAAATCACCAGAGCTACCTGCTTCCAAAAGTCAAGAGGCTTCACCAAAAGCCCAAAGGACTTCAACCAAAAGTCAAAAGATTTTGAAATTGAAGGGATGGGACAAAGTCTTTCCTTCAGAAAGGATGGGATTAAGATTCTCCTTTCAGTCACAACTCCCAAAATCCTTAACCTTCAAGAGAAATAGCGAGGTTCAACCAAAAGGTATGGGAACTTCTCCAGGGTCATGAATCAGTGAGACACAAGGGGTCTCTGTGGGTAACTGTACCTCAAGTGGTCCTTTCCCCTCCTAACCTCCCAAAGCCACTTCTGACACCACTTGCTGTTAAATGCTCACTCAAATGGGACTTTAGAATAACATGGAGTACCCATCAGGTGCTTTAAATTTTTATTCTGTTGAAGAGTAAAGACAAGTCAGGGCATTATGAGGAGACTCTTACCCATGTCCAGCCAACTACCCCAAGGCACAGCCCTGATGCATATTGATTGTTGTGGCAAGACAAAGAAGGTAGAGTGGTACCAATGGCCAAATTTACTTAGGGATAAACCAGAATTTGCCCAGCATCCAAGTGTGTTCTTAGGCTTTGTCCATTATCAAATGGGAAGATGATCCACTTCGTTTGGTGGTTGGGTCTATTCACAACAGAGTCATGGAGGCTGGGATGTAGTTCCTGCAGATGCTTTCCATTAGGCAGAGTTGATATGGTTGGTCTGATTTGACCCATAATTCTGCTCTGTGGTCTTCACAGTAACAGATTGATGGCAACCAAGTTCACCCTGAGTGTACTCAGACAAAGGATTGTTGTTAGGCCAAGCTCACAGCACATCTTGATCGGGTGAGACATACTTAGTTTGGACCTGTAGCTGTTAGGTCTGGGCTTGGGGAACATGACAATAACTCAGGGAAATGAGGAGCATTAGTGAGGGAACAATTTGGGGGACCTGACAGATGTGAAGAGTAAAAACTATTAGTGAAAATTATTCAGTGTTGCCAACATGTCTTACTGTAGACCCACTTATTTGGGCTGCACTTGATTGCTTGATATATTTAGACCCTCTCCCTCTATGGTTTTTTAGTACAACTGGAGTGAAATATGCACATTGCTATGGTTCTATATTGTGATAATTGGATTAAGTCTACACTGCCCATCTTTAGATTTAATCACCAAAGGTGAGAACACCTCCAATCTTGGGAGGTCCTAACCTATGTGTGCTAGAGTGAGGGATGAATCAGAATCAACTGACCGCCCCCTTGGCAGTCTATGAGAAATTTCTATTGCGATTGGACATGCAAACTAGGAGGGAGGCACAGGAAGTGACACATACATGACCCCTTTAAAAGGAGAAGGTCCTCAGTCAGCTGGAGGCTTCTGGTGAAGAGGGTGGCTGATGAAGGAGCTCTTCTGGTTGGTGAAGAACTGTTGAGACCTTAGTGAGACTACTTTAAATATCTTCTTTTGAATTCCACATGGTGAGTTTAAAGACTGAATCTTCCTGAACTTCTCTTAAGAAACTTCCTTAGTAGACTCTGAATGAATTTTTGCTTCATTCACCTCCAGGCCTTTGGCCCTCTGACTCTCAGCTGAGGGTTAATTAGATCTACCTGGATTAATTAGAGGATCGTAATAAATTACATACTGAGTTAGATTCTTATTTCCTTATTTCCTCTCTCTCTTCTCAATTGTAAATAAACTTCCATAAAAGTCAATTTTGACTTGAGATTATTCTTAATTGAGCATTGATAATAGTTCGATCCTCTCGTAACCATCTTTTAATATATTGAACCCCCAAGACTCCCTTTCCCCCCCTTACAATATGAGGATTCGATCCTCATCAGTCTCTTCTTTTCCTATGTGGGCTATGAGAATGAATTGAAATGAATATACATTGAGTTAAATTTAAATTTTGGAAATTGGATTTAGAATTAAAATTAAAATTTAGAATTTGAATTAAATTCACCTTCTTGGTTTGAAAAGTTTTACTTTCACCATCACTATAGACTGATTTAAGGCATCAAACTATCATACTTGTCTGTCCTAATAACTGAATCCACCCAAAGCTATGGTTCTTGGGATTTGTCATTAATGGTTACATATTATGGGACCATATTATGGGATGTCATTCTGCATCTAATTCCAGGCATGATTATCAGGACATGCTATTAAGGCAATGATTCATAGTGACAGTAGCCCTTTGGGGGTTATATCTATGAACTGCAGGTAGAGTTTTGTCTCAAGGGAGAAGCTGGGAGAATAATTCTTTGTATGGGTAGAGAGAGATTTCCCCTGTCTTGATTTACCTAGTATGACATTTCCTCTTAAATGGAAATTATTCCCAACTAGCTGTTTCTAAGCCTGGGTACAGAATTTTTATCAATGTACTTGGCTATCGCTCTGATTCTTGCCTGGAGTTGATACCTGGTTAGGGGTCCATTCTCCCCTTACTGTAGCCATGTCCTTGTTTTTCCTTTTATGGCAATTTTCGGTGATCATAACTGGTGGTCAGTGATAGACTCATTATTCCATAAACTAAAGTTGGAACACATCTAAGCTACCAGGTGACAAGACCTAATCTACTCATCCTAGTTACAGGAAAAATAAAGTTAGAGTATCTTATTTTTTTTATACCCTTACCTTCTCTCTTGGAGTCAATAGTGTGTATTGGCTCCAAGGCAGAAGAGTGGTACGGGCTAGACCAAGGGGAGAGGGGGGGTCAAGTGACTTGCCCAGGGTCACACAGCTGGGAAGTGTCTGAGGCCAGGTTTGAACCTAGAACCTCCTGTATCTAGGCCTGACTCTCAATCCACTGAGTCACCCAACTGCCCCCTAGAATATTTTTAACAAAATTTTTTTAACAAATTTTTTAAAGATGGATTTTGCAAGAAATTTTAGCAGAAGTTTCCCGCCAGAACAGGGGAAGCAGATTTACCACAGAACCTGCTCTGGAAGATGGAATATTCCAGAAGGCCTAAGAAGAGATCTCCAGAAGGATCAAATGATATATATGGAAACTGACCCCAGTTATCAGACATTGAATGAGATTCTAAGTCCTGGAAAATTATGTACTAAACAGTGGGCCATAGGGTTACCCAGCCCCTTCCTTTCTTCCCCCTGCCCTCTTATTTTGTCTCACTAGTTAGAGGCAATTTCTCGGGGGTTGGGGGGGGGCTCTTTATTAATCCACTGGACACAGAACAAATCCAGCATCTTGGATCTCTTCTATTCTCCTAGATGCCCTACCTGCTCCACCTACTCTATAGGCTACCTAAGCCTACTCAGTGGAAGAAACTAGGAAGGAACATCAGTTGACACTTTGGTTTGACATGTTCTGATCCAGGTACTGCTGTCCTAGGTATCAGGTGCATTATAGCTAGCCTTTGCAATTCAGCTTTTCCTTTAAAAAGTGATCTCTGAAACAGAATGAGTGTGTTGTAAGTTGTGCTTTCTTCTCTCCTCAAATAAGATCCTGAGCTTCAGTGGCAGACTGCCCTCTGTGCATGGAGATTCTGAAGATTCAGAGAAAGACAAGTCTTGATGGAACTGGAGGGGGGAATGTAAGAAAGCTGTCAGACTCACCCCGAGTCAAGCCCCTTTAGCACTGAATCCATTACTTTATCCCTACATGAAGTATCCATCAGTATGAATTACCTCATTTAAAATGTGATTCCATATGGGTAGGGTAGTGATTGTTTCACTTCTATGAACAGACATCAATATACATTCAGAAAGGTAGGAATAATCAACTAGTGTTCTTGGATAATGCAATTAGGGATAATTGGATTAGCTTAAGCAGCTGAGTGGATTCCTCATCTATTAGACTTTGACTTAGTTTTGACATACCACTGCTTGACCACAGCTAAAGGGCTTCCACCTTAGCCTTGATCACTCCAGTTCCTCATGATAGAGATGTCCTGAGGTTCAGTGGAAAGTCTACAGTCATTTTAGGAGCCCCTTGTGCCTTAGTTGCTCCCTGAACTGGTGAACATTGAGCAGATCTTGAACTGCTCACCTCTTGGGACAATGGCTTTCCACTCTGTCTCAGCCTTCCTTTACCATCTGGACCCTGACTCACTGTCATAAATGCATCCTGTTGTTTTGTGACAATGGACTTTAACAAACAGTAATTGCTTCTGATCTCTGCCTTAGTTTTTTTTTCCATTGCAGACTGGACAAATTTCTCCCAATACAATAAGGATATGAAATAGATCATAAAAGATGATGCTATAACACCAAATTATTGTTTGACTGTGTAATATTGCATACTATTGATGTAAACACTGATGTAAAATAGTATAGACAAAAAAGTCTATACTATTGATGTAAAAAAAAACCACACGTGTAATTGGCTCTAGTTTAAAGGAGACGATTGAAGAGATCTTTTTAAATCTTGTTTGCTTGAGAACCATAAAAGCAAGAGAAATTCTTGTGACCTTCCCCATTAGAACCCTCCTTGTTTGGAGAAAGAGGAATTTTTTTTATCTTATAGAACTGTTTTATTGTGAATTATGAAATTAAGCCTGCAGTGGTGTCAGAGGCATCTCCGGAAACAGCTCGAGGGTCTCCAGAACTCAGGGGAGGAAGACGATATCTGGGATTACAGGAGGGTCTGTGCTGACAAAGGACCACGCAGAGGAGACCCTCTGAGCAATGACAAAGTGTAATGTTTTGGGGTCTATAATTAATAAGGTAAATGGGATAGGTAAGGGGATTAGGTGAGCTTCATAGAGGCAGTGAAGAACAGAGATTCACAAGACAAGGACCATGGATATGGATCACTGCAGTGATTCTCACCAGCAGTTTCCTATGGGTAATAGAACACTATGTCACACGTGTGCCTCCCCAGCTGGGTTTCTCATGGAATTCTCTCTCTCGAGTTTCAAGCAAGCTCTCCTATGCTCACTATGGATGCAGAATTCCAAAATGCTAACCATTTCTTGCTTGTAAGTGTTTGTTTTTATATCAGAATGAATTGAACCTCCAGGAGGGAATGTGAGTAAGACGTTCATGCCTGATCAACATCACGATTGCAACACTGGAGGAGGAACAATAATTTAGAGGGAAGGTACAGTTTGTGAAACTTGTTATTTCAGCTGAAACCTTCTGGGAATGTCATTGATATTCATCTGAGTCTGATTCCAGGTCGGGGATCAGGAAGTGCTCCTGAGCCTGCAATCCCTGGTGTCAGCAGCCCTCTGTGGCTAAAATCTATGAGCTGCAGGGAGAGTTCTGGCTCGAGGGAGAAGCTGAGGGAGCGACTTGGGCTGGACTGCAGAAGGACTCCCCTGCCTTGTGTTCCCCAAATCTGACATTCCTCTGGAATGGAAAACCTGCCCACCAAGGGGAGTCTGAGCCTGGCTTATGGGATTGTGTGGTCAATGCAACTGGCTATCGGGATTAATCTTGGTGGAGTCAAAATTGGACTAGAAGACCATTTAGGCCCTCTGCTTCCTTGTGTAGCCACCTCCATGATGAGGACAAGAAAGAACACAGTGTTGTATCCTCCAACAGATTAAGGTGGAAACACATCAAAACTATATACATATTATATATATATAATTATATATATATTATTGCATATAATATATAATTCTCTCATGAGTTTAGCTCATAATCTGATAATGCCCAAGGAGAGGAATAGATCTGTAACATTGCTTCTTTCTGATATTTTACCAAAGTTTATCTTAGCATAAAGAGTATTCAGGAATTTAGATTATAAAACAAAAATGGTTGCCAAATTTTCGAATGATCTGACCCAGAATTGCTTCCTCCCATTTAAAACCCTGAATGAATTGATCTAACATCAAGAAGTCAATTTCATCAGAGAACGAATCATTAGATTTCGTGATAGAAATAATGATGGTAACAAGCAGGATCTAACCGGAACTTCAGTATTATTATTTATACTGGGTTCCGATCGAATAAAATGATACTCTACAATCAATCAGAAAACACAGTTTCCCCAGCTGCAGGCTGGCAGGGTGAGAGCCCCCTGCAGTACGTGGGAGGCTGGGAGGGGGCACTGAGTAGGCAGGAGGAAAGATGCTCAGGACTGCATCCTCTCCATCCCCACCAGAAAGGAGTTTGCTTCTCTTTGCCAACCCCAGACCTGCTCTGGGAAAGAGGAGAGAGAGCAGTGTAAGGGAGGGAGGACACTGCAGGGATTCAAGTAGGATTCTGAGAATGACAAGCTTCCTGGGAAAGCTGGCCTGTCTCCAAGGCCTTCAACAAGCAGCCACTCCACACTCCCCTTCCATGTTCTAGAAAGCCAGATCACACAGATTCCTATTCCTGCTTCCTCTGCAAGAAACAGATTATAGCTTTTTGGGTAGTTTGGCTCAACTGAAAACTCACAGCTGGATTCCCCCCAATCTCTTTATGGTATCTCCCAGTACCAGGAATCCTCAAATTCAGAGGAGGCCAACAAGTGTGTGAGCAGAGACAATTTGGCCCAATTCTTGGCTTTTAACTGAAAATACCAGAAGTTTGACTTTTCCTCAATATCCTAAATAAGATCACTTTGAACTGACATGATGAAAGAAAATCTTGCTTTTATCCCAGCTGACAGAACTTTCACCTCTATGTACACTGGCATCCCTCCCCCCAAATTCTCACATCATCACTTAGAAATGTCTTGACTAACCATTGAAGTTTTTAATTCACTCTTTTATTCTATCTGCTGTAATCCCCAGATGTGGGCCACCATCTAGAAATACCCAAGAGAAAAAGTAAAGAATTGCATAGTACAGAGCAGGTGAAAACATAAAACAGAGATTGTTCCAGACTTCATAAAAGAAACCAAAAACCCACCCAAAGGAGTCAGAAACAGCAGAAGAAAATATGACTAACTTTGCAATGACAGCTAATGGCAAATTCACAAAATGTTCCACATTCATGCCTTCAAAGGTATCTGTTTCCAAAACAAATCACCAAGTTGGAACAACTTCTCTGGTAAAGTTACTGCAAATTTTATGTCAGCTGTTCCAATACAGTCCCAGGCCCTAAAAAATCAATAGGATCTTGCTTACCCACACCCAAAGAAAGTCTTAAGAATGCCAATCAAAATCTTTCATTCTAGCCAGGGAAGAAAGCCAACTCTGCCAGGCAGAAAAGAAAAACTCTCTCTCTCACTTCTTTGTCCTCCATTCTCTTAGATCACCTTACAGACAGACAGACAGACAGACAGACAGACACACACACACACACACACACACACACACACAGAAACAATCCAACCAACCAAACCACAAGTTGTGCAAAATCATGACCAACCTAATTCACTAAAAGGGGCTCCCCTGTTTCTTGAGACTTTTCTCGAGAGCTAAACTTCATAGGAGAGATTTCCCCATGGCTCAGAGGGTCAGGTTAGGGGAAGTACACCATTGGGGGTCAACTTGACAGTCTAAAATATGAAAAGTAAGCAGAGTAGGTAGGGTTTTCACCTACCACCTTGAAGGTGCATTGTAGCCATGCCTCTTGGCTGTCATCCCAGTATAGTTTGGGTGATTACGCCAATCTCAGCCCAGAAAGGAAAGAGAAAGAAGGCTATGGGTCAGGAGTCACACCACCAGAATCTGAGAGTTTTCCCAGACCCAGAAGCTAAGGTCACTGGCCTCTAGTCTGAGGACTCTATTACTTTCCTGTTTTTGCACAGCAGGACAAAATGTGTCTATTTCTATTGACTGTGATACCTCAGCATTGTCAAACGCTATTGATGGGGGCTCAGCCATCACAGCTGGCAGGTCTTTCAGGAGCCAAGAATTTAATCCATCTCTCTCAGGAGACTCGATATCACCACGGGCAGTTCAGTGCCTCCATTGCCTATTGAGGACCACAATTGCCTGTGCTATGTTTAAAATTCTCTGGAGGGTGTATACTAATTTATAAGTATTCATTATTAAACATTAGACAGAGAGGGAGTGAGAGAATGTTTCATATGATTGCCTGGCTTTGCCTAATTACTAGCCATTTTTCTCCCAAAGTGGCTGCACCAAACCAGTGTGGACCAAGAGTTAAATGCCTCAGAGAGAGAGTGATGAGTATCCAGCCAAAGAGATCACACCTTCTTAGTTCCTTGTCCTGTAAAGCCAGTTTTGGCCACTTCTCCTGGAACTCTCTTTGGAGAGGGTTTATCTACATCTGGGTTTGAGTCCTAACTTTTTGCCACACCACCCATTGCGTGGGGACCTCAGCCATCTCCTTCTGGGTGCCAGCAGAAGAGGTAGTTGAAGGGTCAAGCTGATACTGACCAAAAATGGGTTTTCAAATGTAATAAGGGCATATAATTTGTATTAAATTCACATCAGTGTCTGTCGCCTGTTAACGTAGAAATAACACAGAACCACTAAAGAAGTCAGGAAAACCAAGTCTTTAATCAGGAAAGGGAGAGGTCCTATATTGGGTCGCTACACGGAGCCCAGTGCCAAGAACTTTACAGGGCCCACACCCTGGGACTCTGGGGACATGTTCCTGGGAGAAGACACCATGGGGCTAGATGCTTTCTCCAAAGAGTAACCAAACATGGACGTCTTTTTATGCCCTCTGGAGATCTTGGTACAGCAAGCATGCATGGCCGAGCTGTAAGCAGGCTGCAGAAGTTGTAGTCAGCTATAACAAATTCAAAGGAAAGAGTCAAACCAAAAGCTGGGCTTCCAGAGAGAGCACTTTGAGGCAATGGGAGAAGCTTCTAAAACAAACAAAGGCGCTCAGCATTTGACTGTCTACTCATCCCACCCAAACTCGGCTCCCCAAACACAGTAAGGTCTATAGGTCAGCCCCAAACAGGTGTGCCTGGTCCTGGGGTTCCTCAAAGGGCAGGGGTGACTTGGGGTGTCCAGATTTCAAGTTGCCACACCTTTGTTCCATCCATCCTAGTCCCCAATTGTCTTTGGAAAAGAAACAGGCAAAGTAAAAAACGAAAGCTTCTGTACTCTGTCTCTCTGTTGGCAAACCCTGTAGCGTGTAGGATGTGGGAGTCAGAAAGACTTCGGCTCATATCAAACCTTACACTCTAGCTGTATCCATCTGAACTAGACCCTTCATCTCTTGGAGCCTCAATTTCCTCATCTGTAGTGGGGGAGATAGACAACTGGTCTTTCAGGACTCTTCCAGCTTGAATTGTGTCATACATGTTCATTCAGTCCACCCCAGACATCAGCCCATTTCCAATTCCTTTTTGAATCTCCTGACCCCATGGTTACTAGCTCCAGAGCCCCCTTACTCCTCTATTCAGCACCTCTGACCTTCAGCTACTCTTCAAATAGTTCTGACACAAATATGCCGTCATCTATTATCTGCCTTTGTTTCCATCTTCTGAACATGTCTTACCCTAATTAGGGAAATGATTTTCCCATGTGCTGTACCCCATGTAATCAGGCCAAGGTAGGGTTTTTTGACTGGGAGGACAACTCAGTATGAAAGAAGGAAGCAGGGAGGCAAAGGAGGAAAGGGTTGAGCAGAGCACTGGAGCTGATACTCCAGCTTGGAGGGATTTCTTTGGAAATTCATTACACATTGATACGTGCTGGATGAAGATCAGTGGTAGAGGAGGGGAAGCGATATGGAGAGCTACTTCAAAGTAATATTGTTAGATACAAAATCCAGCTTAAATTCAGGCTTGCCAAATCCTGATGATGTGGGACTCTAGGTTTACCTTGCACCCTCAAATGATACAGGCACTCCAGGTCAAACTGTGAGCAAGGAAATTCCTTCTTTGCTTTCTTGCATTCTTGTTAATACTAAACTGCAAAGAGTGATAAGAAAGACCCTGGAAAGAATTCTCCTCCTTGGATTCCCCTCGGTTTCCAGATGGACACAGAGGTACACCTCCAGGCTATGCTTTGATGCCATGGGGTTGTATCCAAAACATCTATTTGTCCCCCAAACTAGGAGGGTCGCCCCCTGTGTCTTCAGGACATAAGACACTGCTCTGGCCTTGGTCAAGTGACCAACCCCACTTCCCCCACTTTTGCCCAAATTCAAACCCTCCCTGAGTCACGTATCACCTGCTATAAAGAGTACAAAAACCTCAGACTTGATCTCTTTGGAGAGGCAGCTTTCCATCTGCTGTCCTCCCCACCACATTCAACAGGAATTTCAAATTAATACATTTCTTTTTATTGCTAAGCTAAGTCATGGAGTCTTGCATTCTTGCAAAGGATACCCATCCTGAACCCCAGGGGCTCACCTCTAGCTCCCCCAGCACCGCACTAATTACAGGGAAGGCTCATACCTTCAAGGCTGAGTGCCTGGAGATAAGGAAGATGGGGAGAGGGAAGATCACTAAGAACAAATCCAGGGGACATAGTGAGGTGCCTATGAGTCTGGGATGTATTGACCATCTGTGGAAGTTTCTAAGGACTGGTTGTGTAGAACCCAGAAAAAGTCAGAATTAAAAATCCAGAGGGAGAATACTTTCGAGAAGGGGAGAGATAATTTAGAATGGAGTCAGTGTCTGGAGCTGTACATATCTATCTATTGTCTGGAGACTTACAACAACTGGCCAATCTTTTTTTCTAGAATATTTTTTTAAAGATTTTTTTAAACCCTTAACTTCTGTGTATTGGATCCTAGGTGGAAGAGTGGTAAGGGCGGGCAATGGGGGTCAAGTGACCTGCCCAGGGTCATACAGCTGGGAAGTATCTGAGGTTGGATTTGAACCTAGGACCTCCCATCTCTAGGCCTGACTCTCAATCCACTGAGCTACCCAGCTGCCCCTTTTTTTCTAGAACGTTGAGAAAACTATCCTATAATTCCTATTTACATGGGATTCCAAAATACCGGCAGAATGAGTAGAGTAGCCTCTGGGAGAGGAGTTAAGGGAGATTCAAAGACTTGGTCAACTTTGTTATGTCAGGATCAGGTAAGAAATCATTTGGCCCAAAGCTGTAAGTACTGAAATTTGCTCTTGGAATTGAAATCTTCTGGAATGTAGTTGATGTTATTTTGACTCTGATTCCAGATGTGCTCCTCAGGACATGCAGTTAAGCAGTGATTCCTAATGTCATTCCTGACGTGGGGGTGAAGGTCCGTGGTCTGGAGGGGAGCTGAAGTTGGGGGATGGTTTTCTGCTTGAGCAGCAGCAGGCCTTGAATGTCTTCAATGGAACATGATCCCACCTGGCTGATTCTGAGCATGGCTGATGGGCATTTTTTGTCAGTGCAACTGACTCTGTCTACAACTCTTGCCTGGAATTTATGTCACAGAAAGGGACCATCTTCCTCTTGTTCTCATGAAGTATGTAAAATCCTCCCACCATTTGAATGAGAAAGTTAGAACTAAAGAAATTGTGGGCATCTTCATCACTTCTTCAGCTTTGGGCAGAAAGTAGAAGAGTTCCAGAGTGTCTGAATAATTGAGTTCCTGTCATTTCTCTAACTTGTCTATGTGCCAGGCTTGTGATGCTTTCCAAACTCCTCATTCATCTCCTCTTTCTGACCAAGTGGGTATCTGAGTTCTCTTCATTGATGTTCAACCCAATGATCTCTATCGTGTTTTCTCACGCTGGCTCTATGTTTCTACATGAGTATATAATAATTATATCTAACATTTATATTGTGTTCTAAATACTTTCTCTCATTTGATCCTTAAACACTATAATATGAGGAAACTGAGGCAGACAAAGATGAAGTGACAAACCTATGGTAATACAGCTAGGATATACCTGAGTCTGGATTTGAATTCAAGTCTTCCTGGCTCCAGCTGTGCACTGGATCATCCTCCTACTAAGCCTAACCCTAACTCCACTGNCAAAGAATTCTCCCTTATATCTCCATGTGGATGCCTGGGTTTCTTATTGGTGAATTTTCAGCATAATCAGGTTCCTCAGATTCACCATCCTCATGCTTCTCCCCACCCGTTCTCATGGTACACAATCATATCAGGACCACCCTCCTCCCGTGTTGTCCCCTCCATTGATGACTTCTGAAATATAAGCAAATTAACCCCTGCTTTCCTGGAACACAAGAATCACACAGGTGCCTTGCACAATAAGAGCAATATCCTATCTCCCACCCCCATGCAAGTTAGGTTTGTTTTTCCTTAAAAGGTATTGAGATTATCCTTGTGACTTGCTCAGCTCAGGCTGTTGATATCACTTCCTGATCATCTGATTACCAAATGGTCTGCATAGCCACTTGGCTGCTGAGGACAACTGGCACAAGGGAGTTTCACTCAGCTGATTTAGATCAGCCAGTCTTCATTACCCATCATTGTTCAATGTCCTGCTAAGTAAAGTTTTACTGATGGTTAAGGAAAACTCCTGTTACCTATTCAATGTCCTGCAAGTATCTCCTTCTATTCCAACCAGGAACCCAAGATACCAGACCGTGTTAATCTGCATCAACCACCCATTAACACCAAGCCTCACTTGGATGACTTTCCTGGCCACCACTAAGGAGTATCTGCCCTATTAGAATGTAAACTCTGAGAATAGTGAAAATATGCAATGTGAATTTGATTCCAGAGATTCCTTTCTGAGATTTATTATGCAGTTTGACTAGAACAGAGATGTAATTCTTTATCGTGTCAACTTTGGCCAATACAGGTAGACAATTTTGTCCTTTCCAGCATGAGACTCTTTACATTATATTTGTGAAACTAAAAAAAAAGGCATTCTTACCAGTCTTCTTTACCTGGCTGGTACTTGTTTTGCTTTTTAAGACCCAGAAATGGCCTAGAAACCAAAGGATTTATAGTAATACAAGTATTTACCATGATCAGGCTATGGCGTTATTCCATTTATTTTGGGGTGGTAAGCATACATTTTATCATATCTTGGCATTTATTTATTGAAAAATAATTACAATCACCATAATATCAATGGGCAGAAAAAGTCTACGACATTCAACATTCCTTGATGTTTAAAATCCCGAAAATCATAGGATTGAAAGAACAACTGTTATTATTGAAAATGAGGAAGGCAGATATTAAAAGGGAGAATAGTATTTTAATAAAAGCCATGCTGATAGAGACAAAAATCATTAGACCACACGCATGTAAGTATTCAAACTGCTGCCTCAGCCATTTTACCTTTCCTATCTTTGTGCGCCCAGGTAGCTAAAGAGGAAGTTCAAAGTCACTTCCCAATATTTAAAGGCGTCCCTCACCTTGAAGATGTAATCCAAAATAGGAAACCCGTTGGACCACGGGAAATGTAGTTCCAAGGTCCCCCACAGGTCCATAGAAGTTTGTCAAACACTATATTGATACATATATTGAGGTTCAATCCTTCCAAATAGAACCCCAGGTGATTTTAACTAACACACCACCCACAGTTGCATCCAAAGCTCGTCTGATAGAGGGACAATTATCAGGCTCTGTAATGGATATCCAGTGGAACTTTTCCTCTAGGAAGAAGATTGGATGCCCAGAATCTCTAATACTGCTTTTCTCTTTGCTAGCTATATAATAAGAGGAGAGAACAGAAAGTTCTAGAAGAGAAGGAAGAATTATCTCTATCTGCAGATGATATATGGGTGAATTAGAGAAGGCCAGAAATCTCGCAGCCCATCTCAGCACTGATCTTATGGGAACAGGTCTGGCCCCAGCCCCTCCATTTTCTCTCGGTACACCTTATTGAATGTTTCCATCTGAGTCACTGTGAAGTAGTTTTTCCAGTCTCCACAGATTCCTGAAACAAGAGGAAAGAGGCCAACAGGTTCCTTAGTGATCAAACCCTTGCATCCTATTCTCCCTTCAACTATGGTCCAGGAAAGGAATACTTCATAGCTCTTTTGTGACTGACATTTATGGGGAAGCACCTTCCCCTGCAACCAGTGAGCTCTTCCCATCATCCTTCATCATTCAGGGAGTATGGATGGTGAGTCTTTCTGACATTACCTTTTCCTTCTGTCTTTCCTCTCCTTGATTTTCCTCTGACATGTGGAAACCTGGGGCAGGTTTTCTTGGAGGCTCATGGAACTTACCTCTCAGTAGGTTATTGCATGGGCAGCTGGTATGGTCTATGGTGTAGATGGAGCATATCCTTTGGCTGCCTTCATTCTGCCCTCCTGCTTTGGGATTTGCATTCTCTAATCCTATTTCTAGGGGTAGATTTCAGCTGGAGGTGGGGTGGGGACTACCTATTTAACCCCCTATGGCCCTACCCAGCACCCCTCACCTGTTCTCATAACATTGATGGTGAAAGGTTCCGTGTCTTTTAGTAGTACAGGTTCCATGTTTTCCAGCATGTGTTTTTTCATGACCGGGAAGGAGGCATTCTCTGCTACTGAGCTGATTTGTTCCTCACTCAGCTCCTGGCCCAGGAACTGGCAAATCTTCCCTATACTGGTCTTAAGATCCTAGGGGGAAACACCAAAAAGCCTGCAGTCCTGGGAGGTAAAAGTATTGAAGGAGGAACAGAAGGGCCAGGAAGGCGCCAAATATATGAAGGAAAGACAGAGAAAGGATGAAGGAAGCAGGTAAGAAATGGAAGAGGGGAAGGCAGCAGAGTTGGAAGAACAGTATGAGGAAAAGATGCAGAAACAAGGATTTTAGGATGAGAAAGAAAGAAGAGCCTGAGGGAAAAGATTTGACAGGAAGAGAGAAAGAAAGATGTGTGGGAGGAAAGGGGATTGGAGTGGAAGCTGGGGGCAAAACCAGAAAATGGAACTGAGAGCACACTTCAGAGTAATGTGGTTTTACAATGAGAGTGTAAGGAGCACTAATGGTGAGTTTGAGCTAAGACTGACTTCCAGGACTGAAGATGACAGTTTTTTTGTGTGTGATGCTGGGACATGAAGCATACGGAAGGAAGAAGAGCCTGGATGAGATTATGGCAATGACATAGAGGAAACAAGGAGATCTGTGAATTCTGCTCCTACTTACTTTTTCTTTTTTTCTGCCCCCCAAAATGGTCTTTTGGGGTAGAACTCAACCAACTCAAATGAGAAAATAATCTGAGTTTCTATTCTTGGTCTGTCTTCATGGAGATCCTGCACTTCCAATGGTTTTGTAGAAGAGGGCTTGAGTGGTAAGGGTGTGATCTGAAGCCTAATACAAAGGACCATGTGCCCTTTCTTCCTCCTCATTCTCCTTGAGCTCTCTGCAGCTTTAGACACTTTTAGTCACTCTGTCTTTCTTGATGCACTCTTCTCACTAGGTCTTTGGTTCACCCCCACTCTCTCCTGGTTTTCCTCCTACCTGTCCTGAACTGTCCTTCTCAGTTTCTGTTGCTGGATCCTCTCCCAGATCAGTCCCTCCCATCTTAGGTGTCCCTCAAGATTCTGCCCCAACCCTCTTCTTTTTTCTCTCTATAGACATTTATTTCATCAGTTGCTGTGATTTATATAAAGCTGCCAGATAGGTGAGATCAAACATTTTCTTTCTTTTAGTCTTAAAAATACATTAGAAAGCAGCTGGTTTTAATCTTGGGGCAGGGCCCTGAGACCTCAGCTGGGGAGGCTATTTCCACCATCCCCCTTGCCTCAGGGAACAAATAACCCAATTAGCTGATCCTCAGTTTCACCTGGGAAGGAATCCTATTTTTCAGTTGCCTTACTGGGGACTAGCAGACTGCTTTGTCTCTTAGCTAGCCCAGGGACACACCTGAAAAAGCTTAGAAGCACCCAAAGCAGAAGGTACTGGACTTAATTTATTAGTAGGGTCTTTTTAGGGAGAGTGAATTTTTAGGCTGAAATTAAGTCTTAACCTTGTTCTATTGCTGGGAGTCTACTTTCTTTTCCAAACCGCACGTGTCTCTAGTTTTAAAATCTAAGTGAGAAGCAAAAGCCTGGTGGGGCCACCTAGAATTGAGCTGCCCTTTTGCCTAAAGAGGAGCACATGGTTTTAGCAGTTTTAGCCTCAGGGGGAAGGAGAAAAGAAAAAGCTCCCTCAGACTTTGAAATTGAACTTTTGAAGCTGTAATAACATCATAATGAACTTTGATTGGCTTTGTTTAATTACATCAAGAAAAGAAGAAAATTCATCCAAAGTTTTATGGACATACAAAATCTATTGCAACACAAATCAACACAATTGCACAATGGCTCTAGTTCAAGTTGAAAAGCACATGTGGTAACATCAAACATCACAACGTAGACATTGCTGACTTCAAGATCATCACAAGGACATCAATGTTTGAGGACTACAACAATAGCTTTGACCTGACTACTCAACTGGTGTGTCTTTTACAACAGTGCTATGAAGAGTAGTTCATCTGATCAAGGTTAGCAGAAGATTTTTACAGGAGTAAGTATGTGACACTTCACCACATGGTTAGGTCATATTGTCAACACATAGAACATTTTCAAAACTTCACATGTACATATGAAAATAGTAGTTCACACATAGGAGAGAAGAGTTTGTCTGCCATAGCTTAGAGTTTTCTCTTACTTTGGTTCAGACACCTTCTACTCAAGACCATCTGACATTCCAATTTAAAGAATGTATATATGTATTTGTTTGTTTACTAACCATTAGGGATAATTTGTACTAACACACGGGGAAAGAATAGTTTGAATAAGATAGATTAGGGTCAGAATTTTTTCTTTGTAAAATACTATACATAGTTTAAATCTTTAATTTAACTTAAAGTCATTTAGCTAATGTTAAGTTTACTTATCTGGGAAATAAAGGCAAGGGAGGCTTACCTATGTCCATGCAGAGTTATTCTCCCAGTTTCTCCCTTGAGATAAAACTCCACCTGCAGATATTACAGATATTACCCCCATAGGGCTGCTGACACTGTGGATCATTGCCTTAATAGCATGTCCTGAAAATCATGCCTGGAATCAAACTCAAAAGCATATCCCATAAGATGGTCCCACCCAATGTAGCCATTCATAGCAAATTCCAATAACTATACCTTTAGGTGGATTTGGTTATTAGGACTGAGGATATTGTAGCCTGACCCTTACTCAGTCTCAATAAAGACAATGAAAATCATAAGGGGGGAAATGGGGTTTGGGGTTGAATATTAAAAGGTTAGGTTGCCAGGGGAAAATCCCCAATTAAGGAATAACCTCAAGTCAAAATTGGCTTTTATGGAAATTTATTTACAAAATATAGGAAAGAGTGGAATTAGAGAGATGAGAAGAGGGTAGAGTAAGAGATTTGTATTCAAGTCTGGGCTTTACTCCCACAGGGCTCCAGAGGCCAATTCAATTAACAAGAGGTTTAGGTTCAAGGGCTTCTCCCAATCAAGGGAGTCTCCTGGAGGATAGTACCTCCTGGGACATTAAAGGACTCAGTCTTCTTCACTCACCACATGTAGCTCTAAGAGAGAGATTTAAGAGCAGTCTCACCAAGGTCTCAGGGTCTCAGGTCCAGCACTCCTCCAGGTCCCAGCAATGAACAAGAAGCTCTGGCCCAGCTGACTGAGGTCTCTTTTTAAAGGGGTCACTTATGCCACTTCCTGTGCCACCCTCCTAGTTTTCTTATCCAATCACAACAGACGCTTCTCTTAGGACTGCCTAGGGGGCAGTCAGTCAATTCTGATTCATCACCCACTCTAGCTCCTGGGTTAGGACCTCCCAAAATTGGAAGTGTTCTCACCTTTGGTCATTAAATCTAAAGATGGGCAGTGTAGATTTAATCTAATTATCACAAAGTAAAACTTTTCAAACCCAGAAGGTGAATCTAGTTCAAATTCTAAACTCAAATTTTAATTTCAATTCAAAACGTCAAAATTTAAATTTCATTCCATGTTTTTCCATTTCAATTCATTTTTGCCCCCCACATAGGAGGAGTAGGGACCCAGAAGGATGTAATCTTCATCCACAACCCTAGGAGTGTGTCTATTCTACTTCTATGGTAACAAAAAGCCAGAAGAGAAGGGGTCCAAATTTATCAAGGACCCAAGTGTCTGCCAAATAAGGAGTCTGCAGTAAAACATGTTGGTGTCAGAGGATTTTCCTCAAACCCTTGTTCGAGGACCCCCAGATAAACCCGTTCGAATGTCTCAGACCATGATGGAAAATTCCTGCAGGAGCCACATAGCAGCCAACGTGACTCCGCCAGGAATAGATTTCCAATCACCAAACGTAACTGATTGTTGTCCTCTTTGATGCTGCACAAACTCTGTCTTGTCACAAAGTAAATTTGGCCATTGGTACAGCTCTGCCTTCTCTGTCTTGCCACAACCGATCGATCATGTGTATCAAGGCTGTAGCTTGGTGTATTTGGCCAGACTTGGCTGAGAGCGTTTTCCCATCATGCCATGAACCATCCTTACCTTTCAACAGAATAAAACTTGAAAGCATGTGGCGGCTGTTGGGAGGCTAACATGGGAAGAGCTCTGAGGCACTTTGCAAACCTATGCATGGGTGGGTGCATCCTGCAGAGACATTTTAGATGTCTGTCCCGTCCATCCGCTAAGGCTGTTATTCAAGGTGTTCTGGGGAAGAGGCAGCTCCTTTTTCAAGCTAAATGCTGCAGTGAGTGACTTTATAGAGCTCTCCCTGATTAAAGCTGGTCCCAAGTTTTCAAAAAAGAAAAGCACCTCCAGTGCCTTAGGAACGTGAGAAGAAACCTTGGGAGGGCAGAGAATGTGTCTTTTGCCTTAATGACACCCTTGGGTATTAACTCCTTACTGCTTTGGGGGTAAACCAGAAAACCCCCAGTGGCCTGCCCCAAGCTGTATGCAGGGGAATGCCTGGCTCCCTCCAATAGTCCCTGACTTGATCTGCTGAGGGAATCCAGGCACCGCGGGATGGGACTGTTCAGGGAGCACTCCCCGGGGCAGGGAGAAATGCCAAGACAATGTCCAGCTCTACATGCTTGCACGAATAACAGAGAAAGCGCAGATGAACGAACTGGGCATGAACTAGACAAGATGGGGAAAGAACCAATGAATAATCCCCAATGAGACACCAAACTGGAAACCTGAGACTCAAAGGAAAGAGGAATACGATGGAAAGTAAGAAAATCAATGAAATAATCCATAAAACTGGCAGCTGCTTTTATAAAGAAGCTAAAAAAAGGAAGTATCACTTAATTTGAGTTCTCACAAACCCTTACCTGCTGTCTTAGAAAGAATCTAGAAATTTCAGCTCTCTGACAGAAGAGTGGTAATAACCAGGCAGTTGGATTAAGTAATTTTTCCAGGGTCACAGAGCCAGGGAATGTCCTGGGGCTCGATTTGAACCCAGATCCTCCAGACTCTGGGTGTGGCACTCTATTCACTGGGTTACCTAGCTACCTTGGCTAATTAAATTTGAAGAAAGAAGGAAACCAAATGACCAACATTACAAATAAAATGTGTGAATCTGCCAACATTGAAGAAGAAATTAAAGTGATTATTAGGAACTGTTTTTGAAACATTTTATTTAATTAATTGATTTAGAATATTTTCCCCTGGTTACATGATTCATATTCTTTCTCTACCCTCCTCTCACCACCCCCCATAGCCAATGCACAATTCCACTGGGTTTTACACTTGTCATTGATCAAGACCTATTTCCATATTATTGATATTTGCACTAGGGTGATCCTTTAGTGTTAATATTCCCAATCCTATCCCCATCAACCCATGTGATCAAGCAGTTGTTTTTCTTCTGTTTCCACTCCCACAGTTCTTTCTCTGGATGTGGATAATATTCTTTCTCATAAATCCCTCAGAAATGTCCTGGATCATTGCACTGCTGCTAGTAGAGAAGTCCATTCCATTCCATTGTGCCATAGTGTATACATCTCTGTGTATAATGTTCTCTTGGTAATGCTTATTAGTAATTGTTTTGCCCAATCATATGCTAATAAATCTGGCAATCTAGGTGAAATAGATAAATATTTACATAAAGAAACATTACCCAAATTAACAGAAGAGGCTATAGAATACTTAATCCCATCTCAGAAAAAGCAATTAAACAAGTCATCACCAAAATCTAACTCACCCCAACCTCCTCAAACCTCCCCATTATTAATTTGACATTCATGTTGAAGTGGCTGGGAGGACAGTATTGGTGGAGCACTGCCTTCTAGTGAGGATGGATTCTGGCCTTCTTATGCCCTTTTTATTTTTTTAAACCCTTAACTTTCAGTGTATTGTCTCATAGGTGGAAGAGTGGTAAGGGTGGGCAATGGGGGTCAAGTGACTTGCCCAGGGTCACACAGCTGGGAAGTGGCTGAGGCCGGATTTGAACCTAGGACCTCCTGTTTCTAGGCCTGACTCTCAATCCACTGAGCTACCCAGCTGCCCCTTCTTATGCCCTTTTGACAGCAGGTGCTACCTGACTAGAGGGGATGATGATGGTATGAGGTCAGGAAAAAGTGGGGGATGTTTGTCACTTGCCAGGGGCAAGAGTGATGTTTCTGTGTCCCAAAGACACAGGGGGTGACCAACATAGTTGAGGGGATGAGATGTCCTAGATTGCAACCCAATGGTATCAAAGCATAGCTGGGAGATGTATCTGTGTCCTCCTCAAAATCTAGGGGAGAATCCAAGAGGAATAGTTGTCTCGGGGGTCTTGCCTTATCATGAGTCTCTGATGCCCAGACTCACCTTTTGCTCTGCATTGCAAGAATGCAAGGAAGGGAAAGAATTTTCCTGCTTAAATGTTTGTGGAATTTGGGGTGTACAAAGGGAAACCCAGGGTATCATACCAGTATGGGGAGGATGGAGGGGGTGGGCAGAAAATCACAGATTTTCCAAGAAAGAAGTAACTTGGGGGCCACCCAAGACAGTCCCTCCCTAAGCAGGCATCCCTGAGAATGTCATCAGATGAAAGCTTTATCTCCCCCAGGGATGGGGAACTCATGTCTTGTCAAGAGAGGCTGCTCCACTGTGGAGCAGGTGGCATCCTTTGACTAACCCATGACCCAGCCCTTCCACCCTGGGCTTCCTCAAGCATGATTGCTAGTAGGCAGCTGCCCCACAATCCCTCTCAGCCCCCTTAGAGCAGGGGAGCTCCTGGGTGGAAGGAGATGGCCTTCAGGGTATCTCCTAGACCAGTGATGGGCAAACTATTCCCCTTGGGCCAGATCCAGGCCTTAGTTTGCCCATCACTGCCTTAAGCAATTCCCTAATCACTGTGCCCCCACATCCAGATGTAGTGATTAGGGAATTGTTTAAGGCAGTGATGGGCAAACTCAGGCCTGGATCTGGCCCGTGGGGAATAGTTTGCCCATCACTGTCCTAGACAGTGCATTGACAATGAGAAGGGCTCAGAAGAAAACAGCAAACATGGAGCCACAATGTACCCACCTGCATTCACATACAACCCTTTGGGGAGGGAAATGTTGTGGGGTCCCACATCATCAAACTCTCCTTAGGAACACTGATGTGAAAAGGCAGGCACAGGCATGCCACACATGGGCACAGGCAGTCCAGGTCCTAAACATGGCCTCACCATTCCATCACAAACGAGTCAACTGGATTCATCAGCCCCATCTCCCACACTCTGTCCCCAATAATATACTTGCAGTCCTTATAAATAAGACCATGATGCCATCAGGGGTCATGGTCCATAACTGATTCTGGAGAGCCTTTAAGGCCCTGGGGAAGCTTCCAGAGATATCCTTCTAGACTAGTTTCTCCTCAGGTTTTTCTAGTGTCCACAGCAGGGACCATATTGCACAGTCCCTAGATACTGCCAACAATGGCAACCCCAGAACCACCAAATATGAGAGTTGGAAGAGGCCTTGGAAGACCTTGAATCCAACCTTCTCAGAAAAGGAATCCCTGCTCTGCCCAGCAGAACAAGAGACCCTCCAGACTGCCTGAACATCTCCAAAGACAGAAATCTACCCAGGCAGCCATCACACTTTTGGAGCAAACAAGTTGTTAGGAAGTTTTTACTGATATCAGAATTAGATTTTCCTCTCTGAAATGTTCCCTCAAGGACAAAGAACTCCTGGCCTCCTCCACTGTTCTGGGTCAGGCAGGTTATTCAGGTCTTCTCTCCTCACTGTCTGGATTCCAGAATACCTTGCACAGATTGAAGTGGGGTACTTCATAACACAAGTCCAGACACCCAGAAATTCAATAACTAGAACCATTATTTATTGATTAAAAAGAAAGAAAAATAAATCTACCAACGGAGGCAGCAGCTGACACAGTCTTCTCTAGTGGAAGCTGTGCAGACTAACATTACAATACAGCTTATATAGGTTTACAAGATACCAGGCTATTCCCTTTCACATCCAGGTTCTTATTTGTCAAGACAAAAGTCACCACAAAACATCAATAGTGATAAGTGGGTGACATTTAGGATATTTACTCTTCACATATACCTAAACACTCAACCTCAGTTAGCTGTATGTTTGCCCTACATTCCATCCTGACCTATTTGTTTGTACCTAAACACTCATCCCTAGTTAACTATTAGTGTTTACCTTGTGTTCCATCCTGACTCATTTGTTTGTACAGGTGTCCTTTTGATATCTGCAGGGGGAATTGAGGACTCTGAGCCTTCACTTGCCTAGGTGTTTGCCCATCTGGAAGGCCTAGGTCAGTTTCTTAAATAATGCAGGAATGGATTAATCTACTTCGAGTCTACTTTATTCTTTAACCCACTTAGTCTACTTCATTCCTTCCTCTTCTTGTTTATAAGTCAAACCCTTGACTCATCAGATAAGGGAGGGTAAAGTGACTGCAGGGCCAAAAGTTTAACAGCCTGAAGATACTGCCAGATATAAGATTTGAGACAGTTGAGCAGCAGTGCCCTATTAGAAGGTTTATTAAATGAGAGGGGTCAGATGCACATTTCCACTGGTTTTAACGTGTGTCATCGATCACGACTTATTTCCAAATTGTTGATAGTTGCATTGGTGTGGTAATTTCGAGTCCACATCCCCAATCATGTCCTCCTCAGCCCATGTGTTCAAGCAGTTGTTTTTCTTATATGTTTCCTCTCCTGCAGTCCTTCCTCTGAATGTGGGCAGCGTCTTTACCATAAATCCCTCAGAATTATCCTGGGTCATTGTATTGCTGCTGGTACAGAAGTCCATTACATTCGATTTTACCACAGTATATCAATCTCTGTGTACAATGTTCTTCTGGCTCTGCTCCTTTCACTCTACATCAGTTCCTGGAGGTCTTTCCAGTTCACATGGAATTCCTCTAGTTTATTATTCCTTTTAGCACAATAATATTCCATCACCAGCATATACCACAGTTTGTTCAGCCATTCCCCAATTGAAGGACATTCTCTCCATTTCCAGTTCTTTTCTCTGGCCAAATTTTGAGAATTGTTGTTCAATGTCTTTTTTTGTTAGTAAATGAAGATAGTAGGAATTGTGCGAGTAGTTGTGATCTCCCCATAATCATGAATAAAAGCACAGAAGAGCCCAATTTACTCAGGATCTATCCAAAATCAAAACCTCCCAACCAAAGAATCAACCCCCCAGGGTTCCAGTTGGGTCAGAGTGAAGTGACAGTTGAGAAAGACTACTCCAAACTCCTCTTGCTGCTGGGCCCTCCCAAACAGAATTCTCTCAGGGTTCCATGGGGTCAGATTCCAGTCCCCTTCCAAGATGAATGCTTAGTGTTATAGAATAAGAGGCAAAATGTTGATAAGAGGAGGGATAATGATGATAGGAGAAGGAATGAGGGGGATATCTGAGGTAATGGAATGAAGCAGGTGGTATATAGGAAGGTAAGGGAATTAATGGGAGTATATAGGAGGGGCAGCTCAAACAGGCTAATCACTGAGGCTAGAGACAGAGGTTCCTGGGAAGAAATAGGCTGGATCCTTCAGGCAGGCAAAGGGTTTCTCTTGTTAATTTCTAAAGTCCTTTGAGGGAGGAGTCAAGAAGGCTCCTCCCTGCCAGTGAAACTGAATGTCTACAGGAAGTCTCAGCTGGGTACTTCCTACCCAAGATGGATGCCTAGGTTGCCCTCAAGAAATAAAAAGGAAAGTAATTTCTTCCTTCTTCACCCTTTGCTTTAGTATTCAATTCAATGATTCACCAAAGGCTTTTGTGTAGATATCAAAAGGGGATTTATTAATGCCAGGGATAGGCTGAGGGAAAGAGGGTTTTAAGGGTTTTGTAACTGCTGCTAGGGAGAAAGCTGGTGCTGGGGGAAGGGACACAGGAAATAGGGTTATATTGAGAGAAGCCTGCTCTCCCAGTCAGGAAGGTTTCACTGCCCTGGAGTAAAGGTATTTATCTCATCACTAAATAAGGGGGTGGCTTGATTTAGGATGTCCTTCTTGCCTACAGAAGCTAAACCCACGATGTCCAATCACCAAACCACCTTTCCTCCCAGGGCCCAGTGGGGAAATCCAGGGAAATAGCAGGATGTAAAATGGAGAGGTCAGGGAGAGGTCCAGAGAAATCAGGCTACGTCCAAATGCCCCAAAGACAAAAGGTAGCAGCCAAGGCAAAAGCCAAAAGCCAAATCCCCCAAAGCCAAAAGGCAAAATCCCCTCAGTTGAAACCACAGGACTATTTATAGTATTAGGCTCCAACTGTTTTTCTGTGAACATTCTAAAACTTCTAACTGCCAGAGGTGCTACAGTTGATTTGAAAAAGCAAAAAGCTTCTGTTGCAACCCTGAATTACATTAGTGATCCTTGATTTACCCCAATTCCACACTTATAGATTCCCCCATTTTTGTCTTGTGGACCCTCCACTGGAGAGTCCACGTATGTTCCATCTACTCTATTTATTAACTCCTTTTCTATTCTTAATTCCTCCTCCCTACTCCCCTCCCCCCAAAAAAATCCTATATTTATCTTATCCTATATTAATGCTATCCTTTCTATACTTTGCTAAGGTGGGCTAGGAAAGTTGGTAAAGAAAGGGAGGGGAATACCAGGTTCCAATACATATTTCTTTTTTTTTTTTGACATTATTAAATATTTATTTATTTGATTAAACCATTATAATTATCACCTAACAAGTTGTGCTCGGATGAAAGAGTATGAAGTAGCATGGATGGGACCCAACAATATGTGGTTGGATAAAGAGTCTAAAGCAGCTATTTGGCACAGTGAATAGAGAATGGTAAAATTGTCATTACCTGACAGACATTCCCTGTGTTATCAGTCTCCAATATATATCTTTTTTTTTTTAACATTTATTAATAATCATTTTTAACATGGTTACATGTTTCATGCTCCTATTTTCCCCTTCACCCCCCGCACTCCCCCCACCCATGGCCGACGCACTTTTCCACTGGTTTTGTCATGTGTCCTT